>NW_006782267.1:2709392-2743600 GCF_000442215.2 Lipotes vexillifer | reverse complement strand
CGTACCGCAAAAAAAAAAAAAAACAAACAAAAAACAAAACAAAAAAAAGAAAAGAAAAAAGATCCTGCGTGGTGCAACTAAGACCCGACGCAGCCAAAAACTAAATTTAAAAAGAAATGTTTTTTTTTTTTTTCAATAGCTCTTGGAGAAACCCAAAGAACCACAGTCAAAAAGTGACAGTTCTAGGATTTGAACCCAGGATTCCAAATTCCAAGTCCAAGCCCAGTGCGTTTTTACTATATTCTAATTGCTGGAAAGGAAGAAGGGCTCAGGAATTGACCAAGAGGACTGACAAATAGAGACAGAAAGAGATAGGATGCAGAAACTGAGGGACAAGGGCTCCTGGCAAAATTCTACAGGCACTACGTATTCACATCTGATGGAAGTTTAGACTTCCCATAACGAGTGGGCCAACTTTCTTATGCCTGGATTTAGTGAAGAGTGTTGCTAATTTAACATCATTTTAGAAAAGTGTATATACTATATATTAGGGAGGCTTGGGAATACAGTATACGATACAACTCATTTGTAAAAAGAGCAATCGGTCACGTTTCTGTTCTTGATGAGATGGGCTTGTGAGAGGTGGAGCTGAATGGATCAAGGTATGACCTGCTGGGTCTGAGGGAGATCGCATGTGGGCATCAATGCGCTTGTGTTAGACTTCAAATGCAGGTCTTAACGTCCAGTTAAGTTCTCTCTTAACTGTTACGGGGCCACATTCTCCCCCCTGCTAGGTGAGGATTTATTCGTGTTAGACTGGATCGGATTTTTAGGGATTGCTGAGACGTGCAGCTCACACTAGCCATTTCATCTGGACATCTCACAGTTTACAGCCGGAGAAAAGCACTATTGGATCCCAGTTGGAAACCATGACGTAAGTGTAAACGCTGTCTAGGAGAGTGTCCTGGGTACACTGGAGTATTAGTGCCGTTTGCAGTTTTTTTTTTTTTTTTTTCTCTTTTGAGGGGTAGTGGGCAGTAGACTTAAAGAAAAAAACAAAACACCTAAACTTCTAAGCAAAATTGTTAGAAGCAGCATGCCCCTTGCCCATGCCTGGAATTGCTTCCTACCCTTCCCGCGTCTCCTGCATCGGCAGGCGGACTCTCAAGCACTGCGCCACCAGGGAAGCCCCCGTTTGCAGTTTTTAACTTTAGCATGAATATTTCAGGCAACTGGAGGCACTTGAGAGCAGCGAAGACAATTAAGTACTTGGAACCTAGGAGTCATGAGGAAAGAAGCTGGCCGCTCCTGGAGAAGGATATAAAAGGGATGGTAACCAGCTGTTATCCACGTGCTTTGGAAGACATAAGTATCTAACCAGTCTCAGAGGAAATTTTCTCAAATAGAAGAAGTAACACAAAGAAGCCAGTTGGATTCTCGACCAGAGTTGTAAAGATACTCTACCCTCCTCTCCCATTGAAGGAACAGTGAAAACGGAAATACCGCCTACCTCTATGTGGGTATTTTGAGAATTAGCACAGTGTGCAACACACGCAAGCCCTCCATAAGCATTAGTTTTCCTTCTCCTTGTCCTCGAAGAAATTCAAGTCAGAAGATGGCATTTTTTGGCCTAGGCCAAAGGTTGGCAGAGTACCGCCTGAGGGCCAAATCTGGCCTGCCGCCTGTTTTTGTCAAGGGTCTTATTGGAACACACCCTCGCCCGCCCATTCCTCTCCATCTACGCTAGGCTGCTGGAGACCTACCCAGAGTTGAGTAGTTGTGATGGGGAACTGATAACCTGCAAAGCTGAAAATATTTAGTCTCTGGTCCTTTACAGGCAAAGTTTGCAGACTCCTGGGCTTCCCTGGCGGCGCAGTGGTTGAGAGTCCGCCTGCCGACGCAGGGGACGCGGGTTCGTGCCCCGGTCCGGGAGGATCCCACGTGCCGCGGAGCGGCTGGGCCCGTGAGCCGTGGCCGCTGAGCCTGCGCGTCCGGAGCCCGCGCTCCGCAGCGGGAGAGGCCACAGCAGTGAGAGGCCTGCGAACTGTGCAGACTCCTGCTCTAGGATAACGATAACAAACCACCATGAAGGAGCCGTCTGGGGGTCTTCTAGGGATAGTCTTCTATTATGGCTTTGGAAGAGGATCCCGTGACTCTGAAACTTTGAACGAATGAAGAGTCAAGGCCACTGGCATTGGTTGGAGATGTCATTTAGGTGGCATTAGGTGCTTTTCCTGGGCTCCACAAGAATTGCTATAGGTGTTTGCATCAGTGAAGGTGAGTCATTTTATGCCCATCAAGTACGACTCCCGAAGAGGCACACTGACCCCTGTCAGTTTCACTGCTGACCTGCCCATTCAAACCATGTCATTTTTATGTCCCCCTACCATAGAATAAAGAATATTTTAGAAGAAGGAGGTATGAAGTTGACCGTTTTGTCCTTTCTTTGTCTCCCACATGAGTCGGCCTTGACCTTTCAGGAGAGGCAAAGCTTCTCAACCAAATAAAAACAGGCCTAACAGGGAATAACACCTGGGCGATTTTGAAAACTAGATAAGCCCTGAGATGGAAGAAAAGATTCCCTTTTTATGTTTTGGTCTTCATTTTGATGCTTTGTTATCAAGTACACGATAAGATCAGGTCTGAGAGTCACAGTAAATGCTGTTTTGTGCCATTATAAGCTTTCTTCCCCCACTAAAAGCAGGCTGATTTTATTCTTTCTAACTGGCGGACTCTTGTTTCAAAGGCCTTGAACTCTAGGCTGATACTGAAAAGGCTTTGACCTGTCAAAGGGAAGCATCTTCAGCTGGAACAAAGCACCTCAAAGCCTCTATTCTCTGCGGTACTCGGCCTTGAAAATGCACACAAAGGCAAGGAAGGGCAAGGCCAGCCAATCACACCCCAGACACAGGAGCCCAGGCGCCGAGAATTTCCCAGCAGCCCCCGCACTCACCTCTCAGTGATATTTTTCGCGGTCTGTAGGAAACGCGCGTGATCATTCTCCTTCAGAGAGTGTTCCGCTTGGGAGATGAGTGATGCCGACCGCTCAATGCACTGCTTGCAGTTTGCAATCTGCTGAGCCAGTTTGCGAAGCCTCATCACCTTGAACAAAAGAGGCACCAAGATGGTTACACGGGTGGGCTTGCTTAGTGAAAACGTGTTGGGCTGGACCCTCCCGGTGCGTGCGTCTTACTGTATGCGAGTCATCCTTCAGTAAACGTTCAAAAAGGAGGCAGAGAAAGACGGAAACCCCAGCTATGGCACTCTTGTCTTAGCTATTCTTTATCTCCTTGGAGAAGTGCTGCTAATTTGTTTTAAGAGGAAACTCTGAATTGCGAATTGCTTCCCTGTTGATGGGGGAAAAAGGTGTTGCCCAGTGTGAGTTATGGAGGGTCACCGGACCCCTTCCCGCACACAATTACCGTAAGATCGTAGGGAACCCTGAAACTTTCTCTAGTTCAATTTTTCAGCTGGGCCATTGAGGAAATAAAACACCTCTATAGGTGCAAATGTGTGCCTTCAGTCAAAACCATTTTCTAAGAAGTTCTTTGCTATCCATGTAATAAAATCGCGATGTAAAAACATTAGGTATCACTATTTCCCACACTATCTCAAACTCATGTGTTAAATTAACAGAAAGGGAGCATTTTTTTCCATTGATTAATATTTTTCCTGTTGAACAGATGAGAGAAAGCCAAAGAAAGCACAGCTGGGCCATTTCCCCTCACCGGGAGCGTCATTTCCAGGCACTTTGTGCCTACTTGATAACTAAAACTATTTTGATAAGCATTTCCCAGTCGGGATAGAAACGCACGTTTGGCTCCAACCTCCATTCCAACTCCTGATTCCGTCTTGCTTGCAAACGACCCTCAAACGTAATTGACCATAACCTCTGGGGCAGGCCAAGATAAGTCCACGGTAACCCACTTGACCATTTGCTCTGGTGTTTGAAATGTGCTCAGAGATGAAGCCCTCTGGCCGGAAGCCAAGTTCAAATGAGACGGCTAATTGGAATTGCCGTGCGCCTGGTGCCCCGGTGCACACAGCCTGGGACAGGTCTTGGCCGGCTTTATGATCATTCCGGAACAGAAAACAGCCCTGGGTGAAAGGCTAGGGAGGCTCAGGCTCCCTCCAGAATTCCTGCTAACTCCAAGAAATTCCTCCTTTCTCCAAGTCATCATTATCGTCCCCGCGCAAGTCTTAACAGAAGAAAAGGAAGGAAGGAGGTGGCCGGACTTGAGGCCTCTGAGGACTGTCCAATTTCAGCTCTGTCCTCCTACAGCAAACAAAGGAAATGAATGCTGAATCGTGAGGCATCTGCCACAAGACTGCAGGCAAGAGTGAGAAAGATTCTTGAAAGTAAAGGCTTAGAGAAATGAAGTGTCAAAACTCTGGGGCAAGGCTTCCCTGGTGGCGCAGTGGTTAAGAATCTGCCTGCCAATGCAGGGGACACAGGTTCAAGTCCTGGTCCGGGAAGATCCCACATGCCGCAGAGCAACTAAGCCTGTGTGCCACAACTACTGAGCCTGCGCTCTAGAGCCCGTGGGCCACAACTACTGGGGCCGCATGCCACAACTACTGAATCCCGTGCACCTAGAGCCCGTGCTCCGCAACAAGAGAAGCCACCGCAATGAGAAGTCCACGCACAGCAACAAAGAGTAGCCCCCACTCGCCACAACTAGAGAAAGCCCGTACGCAGCAACGAAGCCCCGGTGCAGCCAAAAGTTAAAAAAATTTTTAAAAAAACAACAAAAAAACTCTGGGGCAGAGTATGTTATCTTAAGCCCCGGTAAGAGATTTACCTCATTGTATATAATTATAGTGACCATCACCGCAGATTAACTGCGTTCATTAGTTGAATAAAATAACACTTATTTTACACCAAATAGAATTCAGCTGCTAACAACATTATATCCAGAGGTTAAGCTAAGAAAGGCACAGAGTCCCATTCAAGATATTAGAACGTATCCTTAAGAAACTGTCAGAGGAAGAAATATTTAATCACATAACATAAAGAATGCTTTCAATTACACAGCAGAATTGAAGATATTTAATACAATTCTAACAACAACAACAACAAAATAAGGACCAAATATTCCTTTTGAGTAACTTCATGTCCTTTCGGTATACCTAATAACAGTGACCCCACAGATGACAGAATGGAAAATATGCTTGAACCCCATTTTCTTCTTTTTAAAAAAATTTCTATCATGATACTGGAAAGTAAAAGCGACATAAGAGGAAAAGGAAGAAGAAGGGAAAAAAAAAGCCCTAAATCATGCATAAGTTGAAGCAAAGCCAAAATGAGAGCCTCCTTTGAAAATATAGGAATCTTTTACAGAAAACTGTTGGCGTAATTTTAATTTTAGTTCAGTGTACAAATTCCGTCTGATATACCAGATTGGAGCTTTCCAAACCTGGTGTGCGCAAGATTCAGCTGGGGACCTTTGTTAAAGAAAAACTGTAGATGTTCGGGCCGGCACCCGCATATCCTAGGGGACGAGTTGTAATTGGCAGGGTGGCAGGAATCTGCATTTTAACAAGCAATGAACGTTTTTTGATCTGCAGGTGATGAATTGTCCGTATGGACAGGATTAGCATTTAAAAAACTAAATGAGGGCTTCCCTGGTGGCGCAGTGGCTGAGAGTCCGCCTGCCGATGCAGGGGACGCGGGTTCGTGTCCCGGTCCGGGAGGATCCCACGTGCCGCGGAGCGGCTGGGCCCGTGAGCCGTGGCCGCCGAGCCTGCGCGTCCGGGGCCTGCGCTCCGCGACGGGAGAGGCCACGACAGTGAGAGGCCCGCGTACCGCAAAAAAAAATAAAAAACCACACACACACACACACACACACACACACACACACACACACAAACTAAATGAAAGAGAAGAGGAGAAAAGAAGGTAGCAGAAAGCATTCCTGGTAGAAAGGGCAAGGTAAGTTGTTTTTTTTGTTTTTTTGGGTTTTTTTTTGTGGTACGCGGGCCTCTCGCCGCTGTGGCCTCTCCCATTTGCGGAGCACAGGCTCCGGACGCGCAGGCTCGGCGGCCACGGCTCACGGGCCCAGCCGCACTGTCAACCACTGCGCCACCAGGGAAGCCCAAGGTAAGTTTTGTAAAACCTACTTCTCTGTGTGTGTGTGTGTTGTTTATGTGTGTGTGTGTGTCAGTGCTGGGTTTGATGTTATATGTATTTTTTACTGTGGGTTTCAGTAAAACGAAAATAAAAACTTTTCTAAGTTAGTTCACAAACTATGGTCTGTGGACCATATCCAGCATACAACCTGTTTGTGCAAATAGTTTTAATGGCACACTGCCACGTGCATATGTTTATGAATCATCTATGGCTGCTTTCACACTACACCATTGGGCAGCGGTGAGCTGTTCCGATAGAGACCGAAGGGCAAAACCCACAATATTCATTATCTGGCCCTTTACAGAAAAAAGTTTGCTGACTTGAATGATTCTGATCAGATGGCCCTGGATTTGAACACACTCTGTGAAACACTGACCTATGTGGTACCACACTTCAGAATCAGACACTGAGTATTTAGCAATATACGAATTTCTTCATTAGAAAACACTTCTTTAATATATTACTTAAAAGTTTTTCCACATTGGCACTGTTCTTTCTTTCCTTTGGGAAGTGCGACTGCACACTGTAATTGGTGGAATTCACTCCACACTCATCATGGAAATACCCTGCCTCCTTTTGGGGACATAGGCCTATTTAAATCAATTTATTTGCTGTTTATTTTACCTTACAAATGCTTTTTAAAAGTGGCCCTTTATTTTTCTTTAAATGCTTTTATGTATACGTACGGTTCCCATCCCAAAATTGTTAGGTCCAAACCATTGATCCTCAGTTAAAACAAGTATCTCAATCAACAAGGACTGTCCTCAGTGTTTCTATCAGGCTATACAAAAGCCCTGACATGTAGTCCAGGGGAATTATCTTACATTTTGGAGATTCAGAGTACATAAAAGCAGTGACGAGAAGGGACCCTTTTTCTTCTTTAGCTGCAGCCTTCCACCATAGGTATGTGTCTGAACATAAACACATAATTGGCTTAATCTGGAGTTTGCTGTCAGCTTTTCCTGTGTTGGCGTGAAATTTATCCCCTACTACTGAAGAAATAGCCAGTTCTTTCCCGGGGAGTCTCAGAGCTTGAGACTCTCCGATGAGTCTCAGTATAAAGGCTGCTGAGCTAGCTATTTATTTCAAAGAAGGTGCAAAGGTCTGAGAGCAGGAATTACCAGCATGTGCTAATGTGTAACATCGCCTGATTGGCAACCTCCCCAGTTGGAGGATTTGAGGTGGGTTTGTTTCCTCCAGATCGAATGGCATTGTGATTGGCGCCAGAGACAGATGAGGGCAAAGTAACTAGCCCTTCTCTGGATTGAGTGTCTTCAGACTTCCCAACCACCAGCCTGGGCACCCTCACTGGGCCCCAAGTCCATACTTGCCCTCCCTGCCCAGCCTCTCTGATTTCCAGGGCGTTGGCACCCATGCTCTTCTTTTCTTTAAAACGTATCTCTGACACCCGATGCCCTGGGGCCAGGGACTTACTCACTGTGAATTCCCGGGTCTGGGATGAACCAGTCCTCGGTCGTGTACCAAAGTAGTAACTCAGTGGAAAGCTGAATGGGGCCTTCCTCTCTTCAGTCTTTCCCAAGTAACACTGCCTTCTGGGATTATATCCCTGAGCAGACGTGCACTTTAAAAAAGTGACACATCTCAAACACACGGACCGTTTTTAAAGTCATATGATCAACTTTCCCATACACAGTACCGGCTTTAGCAAATCTCAGTGTTTTCATCATATTAGCGTCTGATTTTTCAAAAGGAAGTCAAATATTATCGATGGCACTGAAGCCTTTGTGCGTCCCTCCCTAGTTTCATTCGTGTCCCTCTCCAGAGAACAACCTACCTCTTGATGACTCCCAAGCATGTTGATGTATATATGCCTAAACATTATCTGGGATTTTTTGGTAGTTCATCAAATTTTATATAACATTTCTCATTCCCTAAGAATCATCATAAAACTTGCTTCTATTTTTGTGATTTGTCCATATGAATACATATCACCCTAGTTCGTTACTTTTAATTTCTGAAGACTGTTCCATTGTACAAATGTACAATTTACGTGTCTTATAAACAGCTTTACTGAGATATAATTAATAGATAAGAAACTGCACATATTTCAAGTACAAATCTGATCAGGTTTCAAATACGTGTAAACCCATGAAACAGTCCTCACATTCAAGACAGTGAACGTATATATCACCCCCCACATTCTCCTCCTGTCCCTTTGTAATTCACCCCGCCCACCCCTCTGTCACTCATCGCTAAGCATCCATTGACTTGTTTTCTGTCACTGGAGATAATTAGAAAGTGTTATTTCTAGAATTTTGTATGAATATACTCATGCAGTATATACTATTTTCTGTCTGGCTTCTTTCACGCACCATAATTATATTGAGATTCATGTTGCTGCATGTGTCAAGAGTTCACTCCTTGCTGGGTAGTACTGCATTGTGTGGAAATGCCACAAACGGTTCATCTATTCATCTGCTGATAGACTTTGGGTCATTTCCAGTCAGGAAATTACCCTTAATATTACCCTTAATATTAACGTGAAAATTCACTGACAAGTTTTATATAGACATCCGCTTTCATTTTTCTTGGTAAACACCTAGAATGGCTGGATCGAATGCTAAGTGTATGTTTAACTACTGAAGAACGGGCCAAACAGTTTTCTCAAATATACTGTCTCCATTCTTAGAAACAGTGTGTGAGCTATAGTTCCTTCACATTCTCACCAACACTTGGCATGGTCCATCTTTTTAATTTAACTATCCTAGTACTTAAATAGTGGTATCTTATTGAAGTTTTAATTTGCATTTCCTTAATTATTAATGACTTTGAACATCTTTTCATGTGCTTACTTGCCATCCTTATACCTTCTTTGGTAAAGTATCTATTCCAGTCTTTTATCCATTTTGGTGAAGGGGTCATCTATTTCCTTATTAATGAGTTTTGAGAATTTGTTATATATTCTGGATACAATTACTTTATTAAATAAATAATTTACAAGTATTTTCTCCTACTATGTGGCTTGTCTTTACATTCTCTTAAGAGTGCCTTTTGGGGCTTCCCTGGTGGCACAGTGGTTGAGAGTCCGCCAGCCGATGCAGGGGACACGGGTTCGTGCCCCGGTCCGGGAGGATCCCACATGCGGCGGAGCGGCTGGGCCCGTGAGCCGTGGCCGTTGGGCCTGCGCGTCCGGAGCCTGTGCTCCGCAGCGGGAGAGGCCGCAGCAGTGAGAGGCCCATGTACTGGGGGCAGGGGGGGGGGGGGGGTGCCTTTTGAGGAGAAGTTTTTACTTTTGGTGAAATACAATATATAATTATCTCTATAGTGTGTAAATATTTCTTTTATGTTTCTGCCAGTGTATATAATCTTTGGCCACCAAAGTTCACCAAGATTTCCTCCCATGTTTTCTTTCTTCTAGAATTTTCAGAGTTTTTACCTTTTACATTTAGGTATATGATCCATTGACATTTAACTTTTGTATGCGGTGTGAAGTATGGATCAAGTTTCCTATTCTTCTGTGTAGACAGCCTCCCCTATGTGTGTGCAGGCTAAAACTCAGCTTCCACAATTCCCTTCCCCTTGAGTTTTCTTTGCCATTTCAGTGCACACATTTTTCCCTCCGAAACTTCTAATTTTTATATCTATTTTTTTTCTTATTTCACATCCTTCTTTTGTGGTTTCACAATTTTTTGCTCTTTTAGGATAGAAGTTATTCCTTCATGTAACTCTTTGAACATCTTCTTAACATTTTCACATAAAATTAATTTCGGCTGAGGTGAGAAAATGTCTTTGATTTTGTTGGCTGTATTTTTAGAAATTCAAGATCTCTTTATTTGCTTTGGAATTGTGGTTTGAGTTTCTGTCTTCAAGGGCTGAAGTCATTCATAATGTTTTTCTCCCTCACCCACCTTGCTTAGCCTATCCTGTCTGTTTTACAGTCTCCTTCACCCCATCCTCGGGGGTCCCCATTCCAGAATCTTGTATTATCTCTGCATTTCTGAGGCTCCCGTTTTGTGTAGGTATCAGAAACAGTGCAGAGCCAGGCTCCAACCCAGCTGACTTACTCTAGACTCCCAGGCCTGAAGTTTGCTAACAGCTATGACCCTAGGTGAAGGCTGGCAATAATCTGTTTTCGGTCCCTTTGAATGAACTGAGAAGCCTTACACAGCCCATGGCATTAACCAGTGAGCCGGATTTCACTTTCCCATACCATCTGGAGCACTTCTAGCCCTTTTACCCCGACATTTCCAAAACTATTTAGCCACAGGAGTTGAAGGTGTAGCTGCTTTGGTCTCTTCCAGACCAAGTCCCAGGAGCCTGCGTCTCAAAAAGCCACCGTCATGGCTTTGTAGTTTTCTTCTGTGTCTGGCCCATGGAGATGTTTATCTGGTTTTGGGCCCAGCTATGTGTCCCTTTGCTTTTCTGTTTTACTATGTTCCCTATCACGGACATGAGTCCAGGGTAGAGTGGGTGCACCAGAGCCTGAAGCCCATGCATCACCATGGCTGGAACTGGGGACACACACCCCTTCGCTACTTTGCTCTAGCTCATGAGAGGAACCCTCATGCTGGGAAGTTACGTAAGGGAAAGGAAGACCTGTTGGCCAGGAAGTTGTGGTGGAGAGTCACTGCAGGCTGAGTAAGGGCCCCCAAAGATGCCCACATCCTAATCCCAGGAGTTTTAAAAATATGCTACCTTACATGACCAAAGGGACTTTGCAGATGTGACGAAGTGCAGGATCTGGAGATGGGGGATATCCTAGATTATCTGGTTGACCCCAATGTAATTATAAGGGTCCTTATGAGAGAGAGAACCAGGAGAGTCTGTGCCAGAGAAAGAGATTTGAGGATGGGTGCAATGCTCAGACTGATATGAAGAAACCACAAGCCAAGGAATGTGGGTGACTTCTAAAAGCCAGAAGAGAAGTTGATTCTGCCCTAGAGCCTCCAGAAAGAAACAGCACTGCTGAAATCTTGACTTTAGCCGAGTTGTGACTGATTTTAGACTTCTGACCTCCAAAAGGTCAGGCATCAATAAATCTGTGTTGTTTTAAGCCACCAAGTTTGTGGTAATCTGTTCCAGCAGCAATACGGAAGTAATATGCATATTGAGAGCTGATCCCTGCACACTACCACATAAAGGCAACAAATTACCTTCCGCATGTATGTTAATAATTAATTACAGCTGTTTTCAGGCTCTCACGTGCCTGAGAACCCGGAAGACATCAGGTATTATGAAAAAACATTCATAACGTTTTTCTCCCTCACCCACCGTGCTTAGCCTATCCTGTCTGTTTTACAGTCTCCTTCACCCCATCCTCGGGGGTCCCCATTCCAGAATCTTGTATTGTCTCTGCATTTCTGAGGCTCCCGTTTTGTGTAGGTATCAGAAACAGTGCATCACGGCGCATGATGTCAGAATGGTGCATGTCATCACGGCGCATGATGTCAGAATGGTGCATGTCATCACGGTGCATGATGTCAGAATGGTGCATGTCATCACGGTGCATGATGACAGAAGAGGAAGTAGATCCTGTACAGATTCCAGGCTGACACTCAGGATCATTTGTATGTGGGGGAAAGTAGCTGTTCAACGCATCTGAGTCCGTCCCTGGCCAGGGAAGAATTGTGTATTAATTTGATAATCTGCTGGAACAGCTTCCAGAACTATTTGATTTGACTTCAACTTTTCTGATCACCATCACAGTGTACGTGTATAAACAGTTTTCAATGTATACAGACAAAGCAGTCTAAAACATTCTACAATATTAGAGGCACCTTTAAAAGTTTGAAGAAAACAGAGAAGAGCACATACATAAGCTGTTGTAATCTGTGTACTACGTAATACTTGCCAAGTGGATTTAATTATACATGTCATTATAGTTATGAGCAGTAATAACAGAGATTCATGAACTGACTGGATCTGGAATGAATGCTTCTAGTTTTAGATATTTACAAAATTGTCTTGTGAGGGTGGCAGAGAAATGGGGAAAATAAAGTAGATCATAAGTATTTCAGTAAAAACATGACTAATTTAAAAATAGAATAAAGTGATGGATTCTTAAGTTATCAACATTTCTGAATGAATTTTGAATAAATAAGAAGATGGCCATAAAGAATATAACCTAAATTTGTGAACTGCTTTTTGAGTATAGTTTACTATAAAACCATAGGAATTTTAAACATGCAAACATCAGCAAAGAAGTGCTATTAATACTGTATATCCACGAAGGGGTATAAGATATGGTGCAGCTACAGGAGTTTTGCCACGATGAAACTGACACCTGTCTAAATTCCCTCAAGAGCATGAGAAAGCACTTCATAATTTCTGTATATAAAGTCTGATTCATTTAAACATTTATTTAATACTCTTTTGATTGCTAGAATATAGCAATAAATATGAAATGAACTCTTCCTCTATGGAACCCACCTTCTCATAGAGAAGAGAGATGGAAAACAGTGGCTACAACAGACCACAGCTCCATGCTGTGCCCTGGAGCTGGGAAACGGAGCAGCCTTTGTATTACAGGCATGCCTAGGAGACCGTAACACAAAGAAAGGGTGGAGGAAAAAATGGCCAACCAAGAGGCTTTGAACTACGTCTTCAAGACTTAGGACGAGACTATAGACAATATAGAAGAAGGGGTCATTCAATATTTCCTAAGCTACTGAAGTGCATGGGAGTATATTTTCTCTAGGTAGAGAATACAAAAGCTTCGGCCCTAGAAATCGTACCTTCCCTTCTTTGATCTTGGTTCCAATAACTTGTCGTCTTTGCTGAATGATCTCAATAAGAAGATCACACTCCTCCATCAATTTGGCTTCTTGACGTGATGCATTGACCTATGGGATAGATAAAATGGTGAGCATTAACTGGGCATTTGTTTTAGTTAAATGCTCTTTTTTTAATGTAGACTAGTATGTTTCTGGTAATTGCTGAAAACATCTTTTATTAAAGAATTTATTGAGGTATAGTTGCTATACAATATTATATAAGTTTCAGGTGTACAATATAGTGATTCACATTTTTTAAAGGTTATATTCCATTTATAGTTATTATTAAATATTGGCTATATTCCCTGTGTTGTAAATATATCCTTGTAGCTTATCTATTTTATACACAGTAGTTTGTACCTCTTATTCCCCTACCCCATCTTGCCCCTCCCCCCTTCCCTCTCCCCAGCGGGAACCACTAGCTTGTTCTCTATATCTGTCATGAAAAGATCTTTTATTTTTTGATTTGTCTACTTTTTTCTTTTTTTTTTTAACATCTTTATTGGAGCATAATTGCTTTACAACGTTCTGTTAGTTTCTGCTGTACAGCAAAGTGAATCAGCTGTACGTACACATATATCCCCACGTCCCCTCCCTCTTGCGTCTCCCTCCCACCCTCCCTACCCCACCCCTCTAGGTGGTCACAAAGCACCGAGCTGATCTCCCTGTGCTATGCGGCTGCTTCCCACTAGCTATCTCTTTCACCTTTGGTAGTGTACACATGTCCATGCCAGTCTCTCACTTTGTCCCAGCTTACCCTTCCCCCACCCCCTGTCCTCAAGTCCATTCTCTACGTCTGCATCTTTATTCCTTTCCTGCCCCTAGGTTATTCGGAACTTTTTTTTTTTTTTTTTGATTCCATACATATGTGTTAGCATCCCGTATTTATTTTTCTCTTTCTGACTTACTTCACTCTGTATGACAGACTCTAGGTCCATCCACCTCACTACAAATAGCTCAGTTTCGTTTCTTTTTAGGGCTGAGTAATACTCCATCGTGTATATGTGCCACATCTTCTTTATCCATTCATCTGTCGATGGACACTTAGGTTGCTTCCATGTCCTGGCTATTGTAAATAAAGCTGCAGTGAACACTGTGGTACATGACTCTTTTGGAGTTAAGGTTTTCTCAGGGTATACGCCCAGTAGTGGGATGGCTGGGTCGTATGGTAGAGTCCTGTTTTTAGTTTTTTAAGGCACCTCCATACTATTCTCCATAGTGGCTGTATCAATTTTCATTCCTACCAACAGTGCAGGAGGGTTCCCTATGAAAAGGTATTTCAAATGTTAACTCTTCTTCCAATTATGCAGGGATGGCAAATATAGGACTCACATGTCCACTCCCTATCTTCTTGCACCCCCGGAAAACGTTTATTATCCAATGACAGCAGTCTTTTTTGCTAAGCCATACTGAACCTCAGGGTCTTTTTTTTTTTTTTTTTTTAAATATTTATTTATTTGGCCACGCTGGGTCTTAGCTGCAGCATGCGGGATCTTTGTTACCATGTGCGGAATCTTTAGTTGCAGTAGTTGCAGCATGCGGGAACTTTGTTACCATGTGCGGGATCTTTAGTTGCAGTAGTTGCAGCATGCGGGATCTTTGTTACCATGTGCGGGATCTTTAGTTGCAGCAAGCAGGATCTAGCTCCCTGACCAGGTGTCGAACCCAGGCCCCCTGCACGGGGAGCACGGAGTCTTAGCCACTGGACCACCTGGGAAGTCCCTCAGGATCTTTCTTAACACACCATGTATGCAGCTATTACCAACTGATTGAAAATTGACACTTGAAATATATTTGCAATTCCTGCTTTTATATTTTGAAGGAAAGTGCAATTTTATCCTGTTAAACATAAAAAGTTAGAAAAAACTAATATTATTCTTTTATGGTGGATAGATTATCATCAATATCTTTTGGGCAAATTTTCCAAAAGCAAGATAGCAAGGTTACATTACCTTTATTTAACTTTTCTTTTATATGCAGACATGAACTTTGTATTTAATCACTATAAAAACATCAAAAAGGAAGAGGATGGCTGAATATCTTATTAATCTTATGGCATAATTTTAAATCTTACTTCTGCTGTACTTCAGGAAGGCCGGGGTTCTACAATGAAAGCCTGCTATTCTCCTGGCAAGGTAGATCATTGTAGAATGGCTTGTATTTGAAGTTTTTAAGGCTCACTGTATGCGAGGGAGGGTTAAGATGAGCTCATTCTTGGCCACTGGGCTTGGGAAATACTCTGCACGTGCTATTTCCTCCATCTCATGACAATTCTGAAATGCTTATTCACAGACAGAGACCCAGAAATCACAGCTGTGGGAAACGGAGATAGCATGCATGAGTTTTATGATTTTAACACAGCGCAGGAGAAGCTTGCAGTGATACAGAGAATGACAATAGCACTGATTACTCCAGTATAACTCAGGGAGGAGACATGGCCCAGTCACTAAGCCCTTTTGATTAGGGATACTTTCTTTAACTGGAGTAATTTCAATCTCTATGAATGACACAAACCGGAAGGGGGGTCAGGAGTTCAGAATAAAAATTCGCTGAGGGCTGTTCAGAGAAATCATGTCCTGTTTCCAGAGACCAGGATTCCTTGAGTTTTATTCCTGATCACTGTACGACAGGACAGAGAGACAACTCAAGATACTGCCTTATTGAGGAGATGGTGGTCACTGGCCATTTGCAGCGAACTATGAGATCATGTCTTATGTCAGATTAGCACACAGACATACTTGCTAAATGTTTCATAAACAAAAGAAAGAATTAAGAATGCACTGATGGCCAAGCACAGAACGTGGAACTCAGGCTAATATCTCAAGGGAGTTAATCACTGGGCTCAATTTCTCTTACCATTACTTTTCTGTCATCATTTCTAGTTCCCCTTGAGGCTTCTCAAATAAGTTGAGCTATCTATGGAAATATTTACTTGACACCCCACTACTCTCAAGAAACTTCTTGTCATTTCGTTTGACTTCAAACTGAATTTAATAACTGACTACAACCGAGCTGTGAAAAGGATGGGATCGTATTGAAACCATGGGCCCATTATAATGGAGTAAGTGAAATTTCTGGAAAATAGCACCTTACACTTGAAAAGTATCTCCTAGAATGAGCCCTCAGAGCTAAGCTGTACTTGAACATACAATCAAGGTAAATCCAATTGGATGCAAGCTCCATAAAGGGAGGGATCTTTGGCTGTTGTATGAAATGAGGCATCTATCCCAAGCATCTGGCACCAGATTTGGCACAGAATAGGCACTCAAAAACTATTTGTTGAATGAACAGATAGTGAAAACGATCTTCCAACAAGAGACAAGGTAAAATGTAGTGAAGCAAGTAGCTATCATGATATATTACAAGCACTCAATACGCAGGTATTGGATTTGTTGGTTTTCCAGGACTGTACAGATACAAAAATATGTCTTTTTAAGTTTTTTTTTTTTTAAGGGGGAAGGGTGTTGATTTTCTTGTTTTTACAGCCTTACTGAAATATACTTCGCATATCATAAAATTCACCCATTTAAAGTGTACGGCTTGTGGGTTTGAGTGTATTCAGAGTTCTATAATCATCATCACAATCTAATTTTAGAAAACTTTCAATATCCCCTAAAGAATTCCCATACCCATTTGCAGTAACTCCACATTCTTGCTACCCACCCCATTTCAAGGCTTAGGTAACCACTAATCTATGTTCTGTCTCTTTACGGATTTGCCTGTTCTGGACATTTCATAAAAATGGAATCAAACAATATGCGATCCTTTCTGTCTGGCTTCTTTCACTTAGCATAACGTTTTCAAGATTCCTCCAAGTCACAGCATGTGTCAGTGCTCCATCCCTTTTTATGCCAAATATTATTCCATTTAAGCAAATATACCGCACTTTGTTCATCCATATTCTCTAGTAGATGGACACGTGGGGTGCTTCTACATTTTAGTGACTATAAACAATACTGCTATGAACATTCACGTATAAATTTTTGTGTGCGCATATGTATTCATTCTTCTTGAGTACAGGAGTAGAATTGCTGGGTCACATGTTAATTCTGTGTTTAACTTTTTGAGGAACTGCCAAACGGTTTTCCAAAGGGGCCGCATCATTTTATATTCCAACAAGAAGTATGTGAGGCTTCCAATTTCTCCACATCCTTGCCAACACTTGATACTGTCTGTCTTTTTTGTTTTATTCATCCTAGTGAGTGTGGAGTGGCATCTCACTGTGGTTTTTTTTTTTTTTTTTTTTTTTTCCTTGCGTTATGCGGGCCTCTCACTGTTGTGGCCTCTCCCATTTGCGGAGCACAGGCTCCGGACGCGCAGGCTCAGCGGCCATGGCTCACGGGCCCAGCCGCTCCGCGGCATGTGGGATCCTCCCGAAACGGGGCACGAACCCGCGTCTCCTGCATCGGCAGGCGGACTCTCAAGCACTGCGCCACCAGGGAAGCCCCTCACTGTGGTTTTGATTTGCATTTCCCTGATGGCTCATGATGTTGAGCATCTTCTCATGTGCTTCTTGGCCATATGTGTATCTAATTTAGAGATAAGACTATTCATATCCTTTGCTCATTGTGTAATTGGGCCATTTGTCTTATATAGTTGAACTGTATGATTTCTTTATATATTCTGGATACAAGTCCCTTGTGAGCTATGTGACTTGCAAATCTTTTCCCCCATTCTGTGGGTTGTCTTTTCATTTTCTTGGTGGTGACTTTTGAAGCACAAAAGTTTTAAAGTTTGACAGAGTCTAATTTATCTCTTGTTCCACTGTCACTTGTGCTTTTCGTGTTGTAGCTAAGAAACCTAATCCAAGGTCATGAAGATTTATACCTCAGTTTTCCTCTAGAAGTTTTATCTCCTACACTTATGTCTACAAACCATTTTAAATTAAGTTTTGTCTATTATTATGAGAAGTAGGGGTCCAACTTCATCCTTATATTTATGGATATCCAGTTGCCTAAGCACCATTTATTGAAAAGACTATTCTTTCCTCCACTGAAGTGTCTTAGCACTTGGTCAAAACTCAACTGACCATATTGTGAGGTCCTTAGGTTTTGATGTGGCTGCTAACATATTCTCTGGTTAAAGATATTCTGGTTTTCATAACTCAAAGACACATGCACCCCAATGTTCATCGCAGCACTATTACAATAGCCAGGTCATGGAAGCAACCTAAATGCCCATCCACAGATGAATGGATGAAGAAGATGTGGTACATATATACGATGGAATATTACTCAGCCATAAAAAGGAACGAAATTGGGTCATTTGCAGAGACGTGGATGGACCTAGAGACTGTCATACAGAGTGAAGCAAGTCAGAAAGAGAAAAACAAATATCATATATTAACGCATATATGTGGAATCTAGAAAAATGGTACAGATGAACCTGTTCGCAAGGCAGAAATAGAGACAGAGACGTAGAGAACAAACCTATGGACACCAAGGGGGGGGAAGGGGAGGTGGGATAAATTGGGAGATTGGGATTGACATATATATACTAACTAATATGTATAAAATAGATAACTAACAAGAACCTGCTGTATAGCACAGGGAACTCCACTTCACTGTATGGTAGAAACTAACACAACATTGTACATTGTAAAACAACTATCCCCCCCCCCCCCAAAAGAAAAAGAAGATATTCTGGTTTTGACTGAACCTAGTAAGACCCTGCTAGTAACTCTAAAGTAGGTGCCATGAAATGTGGTACGGAGTACGAGCTCTGCTCGTAGGATGATACTGAGAAAGTCGAGGAGTATGTCCGTTTCTAAGTTGTCCTATTTTGTAAAATGAGGTGAATATTATCTGCTCTCTCAGTCAAGTGGGATTTTTGTGGTAAATACAATACCACAATATATGAGGAATAAGATATGGGGAAATGACTTACATTATGAAGCCACAGACAGATCTATGGTAGTATTGTCTGCATTGGGACGTAGTTTTGTTAAGAGACTATGATTTAGTTTGGGATCTATTTCACTCTCAAAATCATTGCAATTTGGGTTACTCTACGGTAGGAAAAGTGTCTCAGTCGCCATCATAACGTGCGGTTCAATTTAATCCAAATTCTGACTAATCGATATTTACGATGAATACGTTTGTTTTACCGACACAGTGGGCTGAAATCTACTTTGTTGAGCCAGATATGTTTTGAGAAAGCTGATACTGCAACCACCGTCGTCCCAAAATATAAATTCCCAGAAATTGGGGAATATCATCTCTCTCTTTTTTTTTTTTTTTGCGTTACGCAGGCCTCTCACTGCTGTGGCCTCTCCCCTTGCGGAGCACAGGCTCCGGACGCGCAGGCTCCGCGGCCATGGCTCACGGGCCCAGCCGCTCCGCGGCATGTGGGATCTTCCCGGACCGGGGCACAAACCCGTGTCCCCTGCATCGGCAGGCGGACTCTCAACCACTGGGCCACCAGGGAAGCCCTCATCTGATCATTTTAGGTCAAGTATTATCCTTAGATCTTTCAAAGAATACAGATGCGACCTTCCTTTGAAACTGGGAAAGTTGAATCTCTTTTCCCACTTTGATGAAGCTTCCAAATATCTGTAACCCTACCATTCTTATATTCCAAAAGGTACAATAAAATGAGTTGATTGCTAGCCTATATTTCTAAAATCCTTCCAGTACAAAGAAGTTTTCCACAGTTGTGCTGTTTCATGTGTCACTTAAAAAAAAAAAAGTTAATGATTTCGTTGGACTTCATTTCTTATACGGGCTATTAATTAAAATATGGCAGGGTTTATTGGTTACTTGCAGTGTGTTCAGGTGTTTCCAGTTCCCAGTTTTGGTTTGGAAGCTGGCAGCTCCTGGTTATGATTTTAGCTTTTATTTCTGATTCACATCTTTTGATTCAGAAACCACGAAGGCTGATGGAAGTGCTTTGAGTAGGACCAATCTAAGGATTCAAGAAACAACCTCCAAACCTTCTTTTACAGACCTACACTTCTACCTTTGTGTCATAAGTCTCCTTCTTGGTCCTTAACCTAAAGACAAGGGGGGTGGAGAGAATTAGGAATGATGGCCAGTGGTAGCAACTGCTGTATACCACCTCTGGACCACATGGAAATAGGGTGCTTATCCTATAGAGCCCTTCACATCGCAGGACAAAACATAGCTTAAAACTGAGCCCTCTTCCCATTTCAGGCTGCTCCCTGCTACGTTTTTTCTCACCTTCACTGCACCCATGAGTAAATATCACATCAGCCCCTCATGAGGAGAAATTCGGTCAGTCTCACCTCATCTGTGTGATGGCCTCAGCCATGTGCTCACCATGTATCTTCTCTACATCTGGAGTTACAGCTTCCTTTCTTTTCTTTTTTGGCCGTGCCATGCGGCTTGTGGGATCTTAGTTCCCCGACCAGGGGATTGAACCTGGGCCCTCGGCAGTGACAGCACCGAGTCCTAACCACTGGACCACCAGGGAAGTCCCTACAGCTTCCTTTCTTGCCGCGAAATGCGTCATCCTACCCACCGTTGTCTCCTAGTCTTTAGTACTAACTTTGTCTCTTTGCAAAATACTCTAAATTAAATTCTTCTGAAGTGAGATCTAATCCCAATTCTTTCAGAACTTATTTCTTCTTTCCGGAGTTATCACCCTTTTTTAAGGCCCTAACGAACACCTTTTCGGAGACTGGAAGTACCATAGCCGACGTCACACAAGCTCAAGCGATGACTGTCCTCAGAATACACTTGCAGCCTTCACTTTGAAAGAGCTACATACCACTGTTGACCCATTCACCTTTCCATTCACTTATTCATTCAAATAACAGCAACTGGGTTCCCAGAGTGTATGAGCCAGCATTCCAAGTGCTGGGCATACACTGTGACCCAAGAGAGACAAAGTTCCCATTATCACAGAATTTACATCTAAGCGAAGGACAACAGGCTGAACAAGCCAAGAAAGAAATAAAAATTTCAGATCGTGACGTGTGTAAAGGAAATCACAGAGGGTAATGTGATCGAACACGGCTGAGAGGAGGGTCTTTTTTTTTTTTCTTTTTTTTTTTTACAGGTATATTTCTCAAGAGCTCTTTTTGACACTTGAATTCCCTTATAAAACCATGTACATAATAATTTACATTTAATTAAAATTATATTTTTCTCTCTTCCTCGTATAATTTAACTTGTAATATCAATGTTTTTTCCAAAACACAATGGTGCAACATAAATATCTCCATGATTAATCCTGCTTTCTAAAGCTGACCTCTGATAAGAATATAAGGGTAGTTTTCCAGATGCTTTGCTGTATTTAACTAGCAAAGCATAAATTTTAGAATGATATAAACTTTATTATGACCTTTTGTGAAAATAATATATATACATATAATGGGTACATACATATAATTTATATCATCATATTCAATAAATGCTCTAAAATTTGATATTTTGCCATACAGAAACTATGTACATTTGTTTTTTGTTTTTTTTTTTACGGTGTGCGGGCCTCTCACTGTTGTGGCCTCTCCCGCCGAGGAGCGCAGGCCCGGTGGCCATGGCGCACGGGCCAAGCTGCTCCGTGGCATGTGGGATCCTGCCGGACCGGGGCACGAACCCCGCGTCCCCCGCATCGGCAGGCGGACTCTCAACCGCTGCGCCACCAGGGAAGCCCTAGCAATGTCTTTTTATTTTATTTTTTAAAACATCTTTATTGGAGTATGATGGATTTAACAGACCTCCTTGCAAACATTTAAAAATTCGTTTCTGGCCTCCACATCAATACTTGGGGCCTTTTCACATCCATTTGCAGACAGGCTCAGAGCGTGAAAAAAAAATGAGCCAGCACCCAGCTGCGGTTGAACAAGACACGTTCCGCCTTCTTGTTGCAGCTCTCGTGGAACCACAGGATGGGGACAACAGAAGTGGCACAGCACTAAGCAGGAAGTGCCGGCTCTGCAGCCAGTTACACTGGGTCTGAGCCCCCGCTCTAGCATGTGTTAGTGGGGCGACCTCAGCCAAATCACTTCACACTTCGAAACCTCCTTTTCTTGTTTATAAAATAAAGAAAATACAATCAACCAGGATGACTTATTTTTAGGATTTAAGATTATAATCTATGTGTGTGGGGTGTGTGTGTGTGGGTGTGTGTGTGTGTGTGTGTGTGTGTGTGTATTTCCCTGACGAGCAATGGTTCACGATTAGCCAGTGTTCCTGGTGAGTTCATGGAGTGTAACTAGTGTGAATAACGAGAATGGACTGTATTTATCTTCTGTCTAGGGTGTCCACAATTGTCCTGAACTAACTTTTTTGGGGGCAGGAAGGGTAAAATGGGAAGGGAAATTTGTAAGATACAGAAGAAGAGAGTCTTGCTTGTAGGGGGTTGCTAACCCACTGTCTCCTATTCCTAGGGTAATTTTGCAGCTTCTCTTTGACAGACTCTGACTTTCTGATCCATTATAGCCCAGTGAAAGAGAAACTGGCAAGTTGAGTAATGAAGTGAGGCCACTGCCCCCGTCTCACTCCAGTAGTACCACCGGCCGCATTCACGCTTGGATCAGCTACCAAGAATCAGCCACAGTCCCATGTAAGTTGCCACTGGGTGCACAGTTTATCTGCCTTTTTTAGAAACGCAGTTACATGTACACATTCCCCAGATTAGTTAATGATCACGTAAATGGGTTGGCTATTTTCTCCAGAGCACTTGGGTAGCCAGGCCCAGTAAAAAGTCCCCCCCGCCCCCGCAAAATTTTATGGTGTAATAGTGTTAACAGTATTTCACAGAAAGGGTGGCGTGAAATGGACAATTTATTATTTTGGTCTTGTCATATGTATATAAACATTAAAGGGATTTAATTACATCCACACACTAAAAATTGGACTACGTGTCTGTGAAATGTTCCTTAGAAGTCTGTGAAGTTTCTAAGTATTTCTAAACACTTGCTCTTTTAATTTTAAAAAAATATATATATTTATTTATTTTTGGCTGCGTTGGGTCTTTGTTGCTGTGGGGGGGCTTCCTCTCGTTGCGGTGCGCGGGCTTCTCATTGCGGTGGCTTCTCTTGTTGCGGAGCACGGACTCTAGGCACGTGGGCTTCAGTAGTTGCGCCACGCGGGCTCTAGAGTGCAGGCTCAGTAGTCGTGGCGCACGGGCTTAGTTGCTCCGCAGCACGTGGGATCTTCCCGGACCAGGGCTTGAACCCGTGTCCCCTGCATTGGCAGGCGGATTCTTAACCACTGTGACACCACGGAAGTCCCTGCTCTTTTGACTTGTAGTCCACTAAGATGTTCAGTGCAGGGTATAATGCCATCAGATTTCAGATATGTGTGGCCTTCACATCTTTAGAGATATTTTATGGAACTCTTATAAGGAAACATCAATGGGGAAAAATATCTGGCCACTTCACACAGGTGGAATTGGACTAATATGCATGTTAAAAACCTCTAGATTTTCAGAGTAAAACCTTTCAGTTCCTCTTGTGAAAAGGATATGCTGACTTGTTAGATCACTTCCTATTCATACCCAATGCAAACAATGAAGTAAGCTTAGGAGAGGATGACCCCGATGTGCGAGGGAAAGGAAACTTGATTTCAGGGTGTTGAGGAAAGAAGGGTGCTGGCATTGCAGAATTCCACAGGCCACCATTCACTTTGGGTTTTTTTTTTAAGATTTTTTTTTTTTTTTTTTTGATATGGACCATTTTTAAAGTCTTTATTGAACTTGTTACAATATTGCTTCGGTTTTATGTTTTGGTTTTTTGGCCACGAGGCACGTGGGATCTTAGCTCCCTGACCAGGTATCGAACCCGCACCCCCTGCATTGGAGGGCGAAGTCTTAACCACTGAACCGCCAGGGGAGTCCCCACCATTCACTTTGAAAGCACGAGACTGGTGCCCCCGCCAACCTGTGGAGCCCAGGAGAGCCCCCTACCACGCTGGCCCACCATCAGTGTACTCTTGACATTGTACCCCTTTGGTTTAAGACTCTAAACCTTGACCCCCCTAAAATCACTAGCAACGAGATTGGGGGTTTAAAAGACAAATGTCTACTTTACAGATTTGCCTAGAATTGGTCCTCCTGGCAAAAGCAAAGGTGTACCATGATTCAAATGGCGGTGGCCTTGAGAAAGGTCAAAACTCTTTTTTCAAAGCTCAACATTGCTAATTATTAGAGAAATGCAAATCGAAACTACAATGAGATATCACCTCACATCAGTCAGAGTGGCCATCATTAAAAGAATCAACAAACAAGAGATGCTGGAGAGGGTGTGGAGAAAAGGGAGCCCTCCTACACTGTTGGTGGGAATGTAACTTGCAGCCGCTGTGGAGAACAGTATGGAGGTTCCTTAAGAAACTAAAAATAGAGTTGCCATATTATCCAGCAGTCCCACTCCTGGGCGTATATCCAGACAGAACTATAATTCAAAAAGGTACATGCACCCCTATGTTCACAGCAGCAGTATGTATAATAGCCAATACATGGAAACAACCTAAATGTCCGTCAACAGATGAATGGATAAAGAAGATGTGGTACAGGGACTTCCCTGGTGGTCCAGTGGTAAAGAATCCACTTTGCAATGCAGGGGACGCGGGTTCGATCCCTGGTCGGGGAACTAAGATCCCACATGGCGCAGGGCAACTAAGCCCGCGTGCCACAACTAGTGAGCCTGTGCACCTCAACTAGAGCCCACGTGCCCTGGAGCCTGCGCGCCACAACTAGAGAAGAGAAAACCACACGCCACGATGAAGATCCTGCATGCCTCTACAAAGATCCCGCGTGCCACAACTGAGACCCGAGGCAGCCAAAAATAAAATAAATCTTCTAAAAAAAGAAGATGTGGTATATACATATAATGGAATATTACTCAGCCATAAAAAAGAATGAAATAATGCCGTTTGCAGCAACATGGATGGACCTAGACATGATCGTATTAAGTTAAATAAGAAAGAGAAAGACAAATACCATACGATGTCACTTCTATGTGGAATCTAAAATATGACACAAACGAACTTATCTACAAAACAGAAACAGACTCACAGACCTAGAGAACAGGTTTGTGGTCACCAAGGGGGAGGGATGGATTGGGAGCTTGCGGTTAGCAGGTGCAAACTAGTATACATAGAATGGATCAACAACAAGGTCCTACCGTAGAGCACAGGGGACTATATTCAATATCCTGTGATAAACCGTAATGGAAAAGAATATGAACAAGAATGTACAGATATGGATAACTGAATCACTTTGCTGTGTAGCAGAAATGAACACAACATTGTAAGTCAGCTATACTTCAAGAAAATAAATTTTTAAAAAGCCCTTTATGGTTTGCTATGTTGATATTGCTGCTATGGTTTAAACTCAATAGTACTTTTCTCTATTACTAAGAATATGGAATTTTGAGTCTGCATCCAAACCTAAAGGGATTAGTGTTATTGTAACTTAATAACACTATTATTTCACACTGTTATATGTCACAGTGTCCCTAACAATCCTGTCTCGTTTAAAAAGAAAAACACCGGAGGAGTGAATTCCCATATGCCCAGGGCTGGAGCAACTAAAGCACCACTGAGCAGCAGATGAGCTGATGATGTGGCCAGGAAGACGAGGGTACCGGGAAATCTGTGTGCAAGTAGGCTCTACGTCCCACTGCAGACTGCTGACCAGGTGCAAAGAAAAATGTGAGGATCTGAGGGTGCTTTGGGTTTTACTGTCCACGGCAGCTGTAATGAACATTCCAGATCCTGGGGCAGAAGTTAGACAGAGCGCCGCCAGAAGGAACAATGAAAGGGATTCTAATATTTGAGTTTGTATATAAAACTGAGCCAAGGAGAGCTGAGAAAAAAGCAGACTGTATTACTGTAATTCATCTATCAGTAATATGTTCATACGTAATCTCCATCCTAAAATTCTCTCACACCGAAGTCAAATATTTGTGGACCGAGCTGAAGGAGACGCGAGAGAGGAAACATTGGCCACGTTCCCAGGGTCCCTGTCTTTGGAGGAGAAACTAGAGTACAGGATAACCTTTTAAAATATAATATTTAGCATGTTAACTTAATATTGAACACTTTTCACTAAGACTTTTAAAAGTCCAAGAAAGCCTTTAAAAAAAAAAAATAATGGACTTTTCCTTCATCAAGTGCTTTTGGTGAGAAGCAGTGACGGCATGGATAGAAGCCACACGTAATCCAACCTTCACCGGACAGTGACGTGGTGGGAAACGATTTGGCCCAGAGGAGACCAACCATACATATTGATTAACTATCCAGATGGGATTTTGTTTCATTTCCACTGTGGGATCCAAAAAAAAAAAAAAAGCTCCCAGCAACCTCATTATAAATCCTCTTTCCTTGAGGTTTCTAAAATTATGAAGCTTGAACGCTGGATAACGAACCGAGATGCCATTAAAAACAGCAACAGGGCTTCCCTGGTGGCGCAGTGGTTGAGCGTCCGCCTGCCGATGCAGGGGACGCGGGTTCGTGCCCCGGTCCCGGAAGATCCCACGTGCCGCGGAGCGACTGGGCCCGTGAGCCATGGCCGCTGGGCCTGCGCGTCCGGAGCCTGTGCTCCGCAACGGGAGAGGCCGCAGCGGTGAGAGGCCCGCGTACCGCAAAGGAACAAAACAAAACCAAACAAAAACAGCAACACACTGTGGTGAGCTAAGCAATAAAAGCCTTCCTATAAATGAAACACAATGGTAACGATACATTAAAACTGTCCGGCAAGAACGCCCGCCACCGCTAATGCCTAAAACTTGGAAACGTCACCACAAAAGAATTTTTCTCCCAAGAGTAGCACACACAACATGACCATCCAAGAGGTTGTTGATGTTGGTCATTCTGCAGTAAAGCAAAATCGTCTAACGAGGTGAAATTATTTGTTTGTTTAAATTTATTTATTTTATTTATCTATTTTTGGCTGCGCTGGGTCTTAGTTGCGCGCAGACTTTCTCTAGTTGTGGCGAGAGGGGGCTCCTCTTCGTCGCGGTGCGCAGACTTCTCATTGCGGTGGCTTCTCTTGTTGCAGAGCATGGGCTCTAGGCACACGGGCTTCAGGAGTTGCAGCTCGTGGGCTTCAGCAGTTGTGGCACGAGGGCTCAGTAGTTGTGGCGCACGGGCTTAGTTGCTCTGCCACACGTGGGATCTTCCCGGACCAGGGCTCCAACCCGTGCCCCCCTCACTGGCAGCAGATTCTTAACCACTGCGCCACCAGGGAAGTCCCGAGGTGAAATGATTTAGAGTGAACAGGGGCTAGAGGAGGCAGGAGTTCAGAACTCAGGGTCCTGAGGAAGTCTTCCTGGGATCGAACACCAGGTCTTGCTTCCTTACTAGTTGTATGTTCTCGGCCACTTGCTTCAACTATCCATTTCTCAAGTTCCTCATCTGCATAATGTAGAAAATACCGACTTCTACCTGGTTGACCAGACGTTCCCCCAGGGGACGATGGCAATGTCTGGAGACATTTTCTGTTGTCAAGACTGGGGGCAGGGGAGAGGGTGTGTGAGTGCTACCGGCATCTAGAGGGTAGAGGTCAGAGTTGCCGCTAATTACACATCCTGCGATGCTCAGGACAGCCCCCACTAGAAAGAGAATTATCCAAGCCTCAGATGTCACCAGTGTCGTGGCAGAAACCCCGGGGGTGGACTGTGGTGAAAACGAAATGAATCAGTACGTGGAAAGCCACTGAGAAATGCTCGGCACATTATAATTACTCAATAAATGTCAACCACCACTGTGGTTAAGAAGCTCTGTTTGTCTGGAATGTCCATATACGATCAACACTTTATGTTCTAGGACCATTTGGCCTGGGCCAATTACCTGGGGACTTTCTAGCAGGAATCAAAACTTGTATCCTTCATCATCTTTCACCAAAACAACAGCTTTGGAAGCTATAACATGAGGACCGATTCCGCAATTTTCGAGTTACTTTCAAATCCCGAATGTATTTCTTATTCTTCTTGATGCAGTGGGAGGTGAGGGTTGGAGATGAGTCTTCCATGATCTGGAGCAAGCGTTGGGAAACTTTGCTGTAAAGGGCTAGACCGTAAATATTTTAGCTCTGTGGACCAGAAGGTCTCTGCTGTAACTCCTCGACGCCCCCACTGTCATATGCAAGCAGCCACTGATGATACGTACCCAAATGGGTGTGGCCGTGTCCCAACAAAACTTTACTTACAAACACAGGTGACAAATCAGATTTGGCCCTAGGGGCATAGTTTGCCCAACCTCTAGCACAGAGGAAAAGAGTCTCTGGAGTCTGGAGCCTTTGGGCTTTGGAGTGAAAGAGCTGCAGGTGTGAAGAATGTGTTGAATTTCTGTGAGAATGTTTTCTCATTTGCACACTTTCAATGAAACTATCTGTAAACTCTCTGGCACTTAACAGGTGCTT
Organism: Lipotes vexillifer; assembly: GCF_000442215.2. Classification (NCBI taxonomy): domain Eukaryota; kingdom Metazoa; phylum Chordata; class Mammalia; order Artiodactyla; family Lipotidae; genus Lipotes; species Lipotes vexillifer. Next base: position 2,715,469 of record NW_006782267.1, on the reverse strand, counting down.
GATAAATAATAGTTTTCTTCCTTCAGGGCATGAACAGGTCCAAAGACTGAATTCATAGGCTTTCAATCTGAAAATGAAAACATACTTGCAGTATGGTTTTTACTTTGCCCGCCATGTCCTGCCGACTTCTGTCCCAGTTATACCAAATGCTGCTCTTCCCCTGAGGTGTTTCTCGGACTACACTCAAGTAACTTCAATCTTACATTCTTGGCGTGAATGCCGCTGGCTTCCCTTTTTGTGTTTAATGGTAACTCTGTTCAAAGCTGTTCCAAAGTGAAGAAGCAGGATGGAAGGTGTTGCTCATAATTCATGCAAACAATAAACTCCTCCCTTCCCTTCTCTTATTAATTACACACTTTAGAACACAAGCGCTCTACACCCTTCCGTTTGGGTTGGGCACACAGAATGGAAAAAAAAACACAAAACCTGTTAATCTGTCCTGGGCAGTTGTCTCTGTCGGGTCTTTTCATAAAGTTTCTGGAAAGTGCTACCTTCTATGAAGTGATTCTGAACCAATGTATTTGGCAAAAAATCTCCTTTTAGACGTTGTGGTCAGAGCTAAAAAGTAACTTCTGGAAGAGGACGGTTGAATGCCGGGGAGGATGGAGGTGCTATGTTTCAGGGAAGGGAAGTCATTTCTGATGGAAAGAGGAAGCTTTTATCCCATGGCCTTCCATTACTCGTTTTCAATCTTACATGTCATTTCTCACTAAGTGGCATTCTTTTTAGTTGCTGTGCCATGATTCCTGAGTAGCAATGGACTGGAAAAATACAAAGTTGGACTCCTATTCAGGCTTGAGTTACTCAAGGGTGGATGCCATCTGCTCTCCTGCAGAGTTATGGAGAACATGGGCTGGAGGCCGGCTCTTTGGTCTTCCTGACAGTGAGAGACGTAGGCTTGATTAGGTCACCGATTAGACTTGCACTTGGAAGCATAACTGGAAAATGTCAAGCTCTGTTCGGGCTTTCTGATGTATCCACAAGCATTATCTACGACCCATCTTGCCTGGCCGTTGTCACTCTGGAAAACCAGCAGAAGCTGGGAGGTTGATTTCTGAATATTTTTGATGCCCAGTGTTTAATACTCATATTTACTCAAATACAGTGAAAGGGAGAGTTTAGAGAAAACGAACAACTGAGCTATGGTCACAACAGGGAAAATGGATGGGGTGCTATCGTTCCGTTTGAGAGGAGGTCTGTGGCTCTGTTCCCCTTGGAGCGGAGCATGAGACTAGGATAAAGTACTAGTTGTCACCAGGAAATACCAGTAGGGGTGTGGGGAAGTGCGATAGGAGGAAACGTATGCAGCCAGTCTACCAAGGCCACTGTGGTCAAACGGAGATGAATCCCAATGGGTAACTTTGGGAAACAGTGCAGAACGCTGTCTCCAGCTGATGGGGAAGACGGGTATTTATCTACTACCTCCCATCAGTGGCTGGCTGAAGCCTGTTGGGGGGTGGGTGGGCATGAACTCCTCTCTGGAATTAACTGGGGTGGGGGTGGGAAAAGCCCCCAGGCAGAGTCTTAGCCTCTTGCAGCTGGAAGCTCTCAGGCCCGCGGACACGGGACTGGTGAGTACATTACGGGCCTGGCACTGACAGTTAGAAAGGAGTGCTAGAGCGTTACGGGGGACTCTGCCAGCTGGGTGTTCCTTAAAGAAGAGCTGTCAATGGAGGTCAGAGGACACTGGTGTCACAGTCGTCCAGTCTGTCCTATATGTAGCTCCAGTGACTTAGGACTACTTGCAAGAGCTAAACAGAGTTTGCATCCGACAGCACTTTCTAACCTAACCTTGATCAGTCCCAACCTTGGGGCCACAATCCACCTACAAACTTCCATTTGCCACGGACCGTGAACGGGTCTAAATCTGAGCAATGGGTCTAAATTCCAGCAGCAAAGTTGCCTGGGAAACAAAACGCATGAAATCTAATGAGTCAGAGACTAAAATACATGTATTTCTTTATCTACAGACCCGTCACTTTTCCATCATTTCAGCTCACTGTGAGATTATTCCTGGCTTTACAGCTTTAAGGCTCAGTGTGTCATCTTCTGCAGTAAAACTGAACTGTAAACACTTGAGTGAGGGATCACATGAAGAAGGGCTTCTCTCTCCCTCTCCCTCTCCCCACCCAACCCATTAACTGAAAGGTCAGCTGTATTTCTATACACAAACCTGACAGCTGTTGCCTTCTCACCTTCCTACCTGGGCAACAGAAGGCTCTGTTTATGTTTGTCAGGATCAGGGGCTGGCAAGGAGGTGGCATCCTGCCAGGTAATGGGAACGCTGCTTTCTTTAATTTTACTACCAAGAACAAAGCCCTCTTATTGTTTAATAGAACACTTAAAGGCAGGCCTCATAAGCATAGCTCTCATTTTTTTGAGACCACAAATATGAGGAATTCCTTAAGGCCATGTCATGAAACACAGAAGGGAAAAAGTACTTTATTCTGCAAAAATTAAAGCAACCCTTTGTTGAAGTCGTCAGGGCCCGACTCCAGGTTAGCACGTGTGTGCACTCACTGTCTAGGGGCATTTGTTTCCATTGTTCACTGAGGCAGCCGTTGTTTCGTTAAGGTTAGATAGAGGCTATGTCAGAGATACAAAAGAAACCACCTTCCTCTAGGAGATCATCTCTTTGCCATCATCATTTCCAGATAACACGCTAAAAGAAGGAAAACTGTGCACCAAAAATAAACAAGCCGACATTCTCCCCTTGCAAACACTATTTATAAAACTGGGAACCACACAGATCTTAATGCGGTGATTCTTCTGATTCTGCCAGCAAACTCAACTTTTGATGCAGTCCCTGCTTCTTAGCTCTGAGTTTTAGAGGACACGTGGCGAAAGCTACTGGTCTCCAGAGATCTTTGCAGTAGTCTTAGTAGCTAAGGAACCACAGTAAGAGGAAATGCGCATGCCCTCATCCCTCCCTGAATGAGGATGTTACCGTTGATAATACACGAAGCAAAATCCTATGGACTTGTTGAGCGCCTACCACACTAGAAAGGGAACTTTGCCTTTTCGAGAAAATGACTGCACTAGAAAACAATCAGCACACATGCCAAGTGCACACATAATTAACGGCTAAACCACGGGCTACAGAACTTCTAGCACCGTGGGGTCCAGTACGACAGCCACTAGCCACTTGCAGTTTCTGAGCACTTGACATGTGGCTAGTGTGAACTGAGATGTGCCGTGAGGATGAAACACGTACATCAATCACTCCTGTACTGATCACGTGTTGAAATGATGTTTTGAGTATATCAGGTCCAATACATTGTCTAGTAAAATTAATTTTCACTATTTGGTTTTACTTATTAAAAACTGTGTTTACTCGGAAATTTAAAATTATTTATGTGGCTCCCATTATATCTCGACTGAACAGTGAATTGGGAGGCTTCACTCTGGCGGGGTTGGGGGTGTGGTCTTTCCTAGGCCTCACGTTCTTCTCACTGACTTCCTTTGCATCTTTCACCTAGTGGGTCTGCACCATCTCTCTTTAAAGCTAGCCAGGCTTACTTACTTTCCCAGGGTTCTCTTCTGAAACTGTGGTGGCAGTCAAAGTTATGAAGTGAGGAGCAGGGGAGATGCGAGGGAAACTGGAGGGCGCTGCTGCTGTTCAAGATGGGCTTTGCCAAAAGGACAGTGACAAGTGAATCTAATCTGGTTTGAAAGAGAAGAGGAAAGACCACAGAATTCAAATGTCTGTCAGTCGCTGGTTTTGAGGCTGCAGTGTGTGTGTGTGTGTGTGTGTGTGTGTGTGTGTGTGTGTTTCTCTGTGTTTGTTGAGAGCCCTACCCCCACTCACCTGGAGACAGGAGTTCAGAGATGACAGCTTTTGTAGCAGGTGGGGGGCTGTCAGTGCAGTAATTGCCTTGGGGAGAGAGAGAGAGAGAGAGAGAGAGAGAGAGAGAGAGAGAGAGTGTGTGTGTGTGTGTGTGTGTGTGTGTGTGTGTGTGTGTGTATCATGAGATTCTGATATCGAAAATGTCACCATCTTCAGACCTAGGTTGCTTATCCATACTACATCTGTGGAGGTGTTTAAAAGTGTTTCCCTCCACTTAATTCCAAGTGGCTATCTGGTCATTTTCTAAGGAAAAGAAAGATACTGTCCTGCTTCCCAAGGAGTCCAACCAACTAGGAGAGGGAATAGACATGCACTTAAAGGTCATGAGGATTCTTGCCCAAGGACTGTACCTATATCAACAAATCACTATGCAGTTCTCCTTAAGCTTTTAAGTTGAAATTATGGATCTCATTATTCTATTCATAAATTCAAGAAATTTTTTGAAACCAAGAATAATCACTCTCAGGGGTCCCTGAATCAATGTTTGATTAACTCAAGTTGAACAGACCCAACTCCATTAAACAGCCACTTCCATCTATATATTAGTTGATTCAGTTCCAGTACATATTTTAAGAATTGACGTAAAACTTACATACAGGGAAATGCATAAATAAATCTTAAGGGACAATTCAACCGGTTTTGATAACCAACCTAACCAACAGCTTAATCAAGATACGTTTTCATTGCCCCAGAAACTATCCTCAAGCCCCTCTTCCAGTCAATTTTCACCCCCTCAGGTAATCATTGTTCAGATTTTTACCACCAAATTCCTGTAACATTTTAAATTGTGTTTATAAATGTAACATATGCAGTTTACTTTATAACCACTTTAAATGCTTAACGGGGCAAAATTAAAACCCTAACAAGGTAAACCTTCCCAAGTCCTTAGGTAGCTCTTAGAAATCTAATAAAAACTTACAAATGTAGTGAAACTCAAGTTCTAGTGAACATTCTAAGATTGGCTTGAAACAAACGATTTTATGCTTTCACCTTAAAATCAGAGGTCTAAAATAAAGTACATGTTTCAGATTAGAATCTCAAAGCTAACCTGTCAGATTTCTGTAGTATGTCATATTCTCTCTAATGCTACAAACCCTTAAAATACAAACGTATGTTTCAGTCCTAAACTGTAACCCAAAATATTGATTCTACGGCTATTATTTAGGTTTTCATTTTTCGTTGTTGTAACATCATTCTCAAACTTCCAGGGGAGGAGGGAAAAAAGAACTTTATTTACTTAAGGAAGTAAACTGGTCATCTCCAAGAAGTTGAGGTTACCAGGTCAAGGATTAACCGTCAAAGATTTGAGAATAATTCACAAGACCCGAAGGCTCAGTGGTTCTACTGGTACCACTGACGTATACCCATTGGGCCCTCGCTATCATGGGTTGGACAGGGTTTCCAATTCCCGGGCAGATGGGAATGTTTCTGGTCACGAGAATTCCCCCTAGGAATTTTTAATCATGTCTTTCAACTCTGCCACCTGGTTTGGGCAGCTGAGGTCGGGTAACCACTCCAATTGCTTTACTACTTGATTGGATTCAACCCGTTTCTTTACTGGCTGATTCTTGTTCTGTCTGGCTTCAAGTCACATTTCCGTGGTGACGTTTACCTCAAAGGGCCATTAGGATATTGAAGTCAGGAAGTTACAGGAGGAGTTTGTCAAGTGGTCATTATCGTTTTTCATATACATTTGCATAAGGCCTACCATTTTTGCCTTCCCTACCCCACAGTCTACACCTTGCTGTGGAGCTATACCCACTCGATACGGTAACCATCTCTTTCTAACACTGCAAGAACGGACAAGGCACCATCTTCCTCACCTGGGTAAACAGATGGAAGGTATCCCTGAACTTAGCACAGCCTAATGCCAAGCTTGCCAAGTCAGAGAATTAGGCTACTATGATAGTTTTCATCACCTCATATATATGAACCTGCTGTTACATCTAGTGAAAATACTTTTAAAAGCATAGTAAAAGCTCTATCATAAATTCCTAAGCCAGGAAGTTACCTCACTTGGTTGTAAAAATCTTTGTGCTGGTCCCCACTGAAAGCCTTGTACATTCAGGGGTAGCCTCAGGCTTTTTAAATAGCTGAATTTAAATTTTCATATTTCTGTTTCAAACAAAAACAGTCAGTGCTACAATTGCGCTCTTGTTAACAAACATTTGATATGCATGACTCGTCTATTTTGCTGGGGAGTTTCAAAATTAGAACAAAGCTTTTCAGT
>NW_006782267.1:2706951-2709382 GCF_000442215.2 Lipotes vexillifer | reverse complement strand
TCCCTACAACATTCAGCAATTAAAAACAGAAGTCAATTGAATAAAGGTAAAAGATGATGTGTCCTGTTTTTCTCATAATCTTATATACAGAGATAATTTCAGCTTGATTATCACAAAGAGCAATTTTATACTGAGAAAAATAATTTCAACTAGATATTTTTTAAAAACTTTTATTGATGTATAGTTGATTTACAATGTTGTGTTAGTTTCTGGTGTACAGCAAAGTAATCCAGTTTTATCTATCTATCTATATTCTTTTTCACATTCTTTTCCATTATGGTTTATTACAAGATATTGAATATAGTTCCCTGTGCTCTACAGTAAGACCTTGTTGGGTTTTTTTCTTCTTTTGAAAAAAAATTTATTGCAGTATAGCTGGTTTATAAACTAGATATTAAGACCCAGAAACAACAGAGGCTGGTTCAGTAACAAAATGATGGATTGATGGGTGGGATCACACTCGTCTGTGGATGGCAGGCACAGGAGCAATAATGGGACTCAGTTTTCTGCCTGACAGTCACCTTCTCATCTGGGATCATTCCTTTCACACCTCTGACTGTCTCACCTGGATCCATCCAACTACCACCATCTCAAGTGAAAGCTGAGTTAGAACTATGATGGCAATTTAAAAAATTTGTCATGACCCATTCTTATTATTCTTTATATCACACCAGAAACAACTCTGCTGCTCTAATCAAGCATCTAAATATTTCAAGGCAAGAAGGCTGTGTGCGGAATAGGGTAGGGGGAGACATGATAAAGAATTCCTGTGTTATGGGGAGAAACTACATTAAGATATGTCAGTAAAACCATGTCTTCGCTCTTCATTCCCAATGCTCAACCATTTGGCCTCCCCAATTAAGGCAGATTATTTCGTATCTAAGTATTAGCCTTGGAAATCTGCATTGCTGAATTCAAATATGTAAGAGGGATTGTCTTCAGAGGCAGCTACACGTGATCATGCTCCAATACAAACCACCTGGTAGGATTCTGAATCTGACACAGTAGTTCATTCCATCCAAATTGGAAAGACTATAGATGATAAAAGGTTTGGATCATGTTTTTAAAAAAGTTTCAAAGCTGAAATTTGGGAACGTTATTCTGAAAGTAATACCAAAGTAACTAAGTCTTATATATTCATTCATTCATAAGATTCACCTCTTATTCCAAACTATTGGAAGACGTTCTACTGATGTCTTCTCATTATTCTTCATGAATATTAACTAAGAAGGAAACAGGATCCAATGCCCTTTATGAATCAATTTTTTTACGGCAAGAGCACAGACATTCAAGTATGTGTTACATACTACCTTAATAAACAGTTAAATTTAATCTCCACTGAGAAAAGCTAAATTTGCTTCATGAGTTGTCAATTTTAGTAACCTTGGTTGAGTAAACTGGATACAAAGCCATTAAGCACATGCAGTAGCCAAAGATGAAGCTTCTCATGATTCAAAGACATGGAAAGATATCCCATGCTCTTGGATTGGAGGAATATTGTTAAAATGGCCATACTACCCAAAGCAATCTACAGATTTAATATGACCCCTATCAAAATACCCATGACATTTTTTCACAGGACTAGAAAAAATAATCCTAAAATTCATATGGAACTGTAAAAGACCCAGAATCGCCAAAGAAATGCTGAAGAAAAAGAACAAAGTAGGAGGCATAACCCTCCCAGACTTCAGACAATAATACTACAAAGCTACAGTAATCAAAACAGCATGGTATTGGCACAAAAACAGACATATGGATCAAAGGAACAGAATAGAGAACCCAGAAATAAACCCACACACCTACGGTCAATTAATCTTCGACAGAGGAGGCAAGAATATACAATGGGAAAAAGGCAGTCTCTTCAGCAAGTGGTGTTGGGAAAGTTGGACAGCCACATGTAAATCAATGAATTTAAAACACACCCTCTTACCATACCCAAAAATAAACTCAAAATGCCTTAAAGACTTAAACATAAGACATGACACCATAAAACTCCTAGAAAACGTAGGCAAAACATTCTCTGACATAACTTGTACCAATGTTTTCTTAGGTCAGTTTCCCAAGGCAATAGAAATAAAAACACAAATAAACAAATGGGACCTAATCAAACTTACAAGCTTTTGCACAGCAAAGGAAACCACAAACATAAACGAAAAGACAACCTACAGAATGGGAGAAAACATTTGCAAATGATGTGACCAACAAGGGCTTAATTTCCAAAATATACAACAGTTCATATAACTCAACAACAAAAAAAAGCAAACAACACTATCCAAAAGTTGGCAGAAGACTTAAATAGACATTTCTCCAAAGAAGACATACAGATGGCCAACAGGCACATGAAAAGATGTTCAACATTGCTAATTATTAGAGAAACACAAATCAAAACTACAATGAGGGGCTTCCCTGGTGGCACAGTGGTTGAGAGTCC
>NW_006782267.1:2697059-2706831 GCF_000442215.2 Lipotes vexillifer | reverse complement strand
AAAAAAAAAAAAAAAAAAACAAAACAAAACAAAACAAAACTACAATGAGGTACCACCTCACACCAGTCAGAACGGCCATCATTAAAAAGTCTACAGATAACAAATGATGGAGAGGATGTGGAGAAAAGGGAACCCTCCTACACTGTTGGTGGGAATGTAAGTTGTTGCAAGTATGGAGGCTCCTCAGAAAACTGAAAAGAGAATTACCAGATGATCCAGCAATCCCACTCCTGGGCATATATTCGGACAAAACTGTAATTCAAAAAGATACGTGCACCCCTATGTCCATAGCGGCACTATTCACAACAGCCAAGACATGAAACAACCCAAATGTCCATCAAAAGATGAATGGATAAAGAAGATGTGGTAGATATATACAAGGGAATACTTACTCAGCCATAAAAAAGAATGAGATAATGCCATTTGCAGCAACAGGGATGCAACTAGAGATAATCCTACTAAGTGAAGTAAGTCAGAAAGAGAAAGACAAATACCATACGATATCACTTATATGTGGAATCTAAAATATGACACAAGTGAACCTATTTATGAAACAGAATCACGGACATAAAGAACAGACTGGTGGTTGCCAGGGGGGAGGGGGCTGGGGGAGGGGTGGAGCGGGAGGCTGGGGTTAGCAGATGTGAGCTTTTATATATAGGATGAATAAACAACAAGGTCCTACTGTAGAGCACAGAGAACTATGTTCAGTACCCTGTGATAAACCATAATGGCAAAGAAAAGACTGTATATATATGCATAACCGAATCACTTTGCTGTACAGCAGCAATTAACACAACATCGTAAACCAACAATACTTGAATTAAAAAAAAAAAAGAATCCTCTCCAGAGAAGATGAAGTTCTGTGCAGTCCAAGAGTTCCTTTTCTCCTTTGTCCTGAGAATCCTAAGACTTAAACTTAAGAGACCAATCTTTACCACAGTGGCTTCTCATAATCCAGTTTTTGAATGCCACCGTATTTGCAGTATCACCTTATCCTTATTGCAGAGCTGTTTAACGAAGAGCCATGAATGACTGTGGGTTGTCTGAGGTGGTTCCAGAATCTGACTCTAAATGTACCTTGAGAACATTCTCACAAGGGCTCATGTGGGGTAGGAATCTAACCCTTATCTCTAAGTGACAGTGGATCACGACTTTGGACGTTCAAGTTGGCCCCTAGCAGGATACACGTCATCCAAGATCAGACACCTGTCCACGAGATACAAACAGCACCTTTGGTGTTCGGATGGTGGTCTTAATCCAGTGGCTCTAGATGGAGCAACTGCCAAGGTTTCCATAGACGGAGAATGCTCTGACATAAAACTACACAACAAAATGAATTTAAACATAAAGGTTCATCTTTCTTTTAACCCAGCAATTTTTTCCTTATTTCAAAGTTTACATCTGAATGCTTTTTAGAGCTTGGTGAATGGCTGAAAAATTCTTTTACAGACCCACATCTGTTTTCCCTAATCAGTTTTCACCATTTCTTAAGCTATTTTATTAAAATAAAAGAAAAAAAAATAATTTAAAGACTTGGTGTGAAGATCAACGGCAAAAGGACACCAAAAAAGTGAGCATAAACAAGGCAAGATAAGCCAAAGGACTAAAAAGCTAAAAAGCCAGGACTCTGACGGGATGCTGGCTTAGAGAATGGCCTGCTAGGATGAGCTTGGGCAAGGACGGTGAAGTCAGCTGAGCCTTTATCTTCTCCAAAATGCTATGGCAATTAGACATCCTTTCATAGTTTTTCTCTACCGTCTCACTGTGGATTTAGTCACTGGTTACCTGTAATTCCCAAAATGAGTATCTATTGCATATCCGGGTATTGTATTCCCTGTGAAAGAACTTGATTCTCAGAATGTGTGGAGAATATGATATCCGTCATTGATACTAAGTATTTGCTTAGCTAATAAACTAGGTCCTCTGATTTTTAAAAGAAAATGGGGAGGGGGCTTCCCTGGTGGCGCAGTGGTTGAGAATCCGCCTGCCGATGCAGGAAGATCCCACGTGCCGCGGAGCGGCTGGGCCCGTGAGCCATGGCCGCTGAGCCTGCGCGTCCGGAGCCTGTGCTCCGCGAGGGGAGAGGCCACAGCAGTGAGAGGCCCGCGTGCCGCAAGAAAAACAAACAAACAAAAAAGAAAATGGGGAGGAAGACGAGATGATGAAGAGAAATAGTCCATATATGATCTACACCCCATAACTAACTCCAAACTCAACCCAATGCAATTTACTATTGCATTCTTCCCTTGCAGAAAACAAAACTCTGGCTAAAACCCACTAATTTTTAGAATCCCACCAAATTACACAAACATTTCGTGGGAGTTGACCCGATGTTACCTTCTCAATGCCTCTATCTCTGAGTCCTAGACTGCCTTGGCCTCATAGCCTCTGTCCTCTAGTTTTAAAAAAAACTTGGTACTTACTATCAAAAAACTATTTCACTTGCTTGTTTAAAAACAAGCTATGAAAACAATGGGGATGGGGGTGGGAGACCTTCAAACTCTTTTCATTCTAAAGAAAAGCAGAAGTGAATCCCAGGAAGGAGGTGTGGACTTATAAGGATGTGGCATTTCCTCAGGATTTGGTGGGAATTCACAGATTTCATTTACAACAATTGAGAGTTGCCTCTGGGCTTTGAGTGTTTTTAGCTCCAGCTGGCACAGGGATTATTTTCCCCTGGAATGCTCATACCCGAACACAAGGACACCTTCATGCAGAGGAAAAGGAAGAAATAAGGTCTAGGAACCTAGGATGTGAACCAGGAAATTCTTTTCCACTGCACTGATTTAAAAGACTGTCATGCTGGTGCCTAACAAATCCCACCACCTTTTTTGGAGTTTACTAGTGCTGGGACATTTTCCCTTGGATGTGTGATCGTTCTGCATCAAGCTATCCATACTATTTTCCCAATAACCAAAAATATCATTTCCTGAAAAGAGTGAGGGATGCTAATTGTAATTGTGAAATTTACACAGCGTTCCTCAAGCCCTCACTAAACCTTCAAAACCAAATAAAGTTCAAACTCAGATGCAATGTTAAAGTCCAGTGAACGGCTCATCTCTCCAAAGCCAGTTCCTACTTAGCCACCCTCACACTTTCTATTCCTACAGCATGAGCTCCTGGCTTTGTGTACATACAACTCTTCATTTTTCCATCCCCATGCCTTGGTTTGCCCCCTGCAAGCAGTGCCTCTCCCGTGTCTCCACAGGCCCGAACGTTACACACCCTTGAAGGCAGCCTCACACCGTGTACGACCTCTCCCAGCTGAAAGAAATTTCTCACTTCTCTGAAATTCCAAAGTATATAATCCCCACCTCTCTCATGGCAATTCGGTTTTCTATTTGGTATTACTCCTTCATCTTACTTGAGATAGTAAAAGCTCCGTGTGGGCAGGGTCCCTTCCACCTAGCGCAGGGCAACACACACACACGGAGGACACTCCCCACGCACTAATGGAGTGAACTAGTGCGACCACTTACCAAACCAAAGTAACTGACCTCAGGCAAGAGGTGACACCCTCACGCAGAAATATGTGTTTAATGAACACAGCTCAGAGATCAACAGTGTCCAGAACAGGAAGAGGAGAAAGTCAGGTTAAGCTAAATTATCCACATCTTGGAAATAAGGCAAAAAAGAAGACTGAGTCGTTCTGGTGTCATACTAGAGCAGACTCCACGAAACCAGCCTAAGGAAGGGTCATCTGACTCTCCAGGCTGGGATGTAACGGAGTCTGACTTTCTATTTACTATTGACGAGGGCTTAGTCTCTGCCAAGTTAAATGTTAACTTAGAGAAAACTGATGGTATGCAACTTATTTTGCTCAAATGTAATGATTTTATTGCCCCTTAGGTCACCAACCGGTTTTGCACTGAATTTTGCTATCTTACTCTAGCATTCTTCTTCCTTGTTTGTTTTTGTTTTTTGTTTGTTTGTTTGTTTTGTTTTGTTTTGTTTTTTTGCGGTACGCGGGCCTCTCACCGCTGTGGCCTCTCCCCTCGCGGAACACAGGCTCCGGACGCGCAGGCTCAGCGGCCATGGCTCACGGGCCCAGCCGCTCCGCGGCACGTGGGATCTTCCCGGACCGGGGCACGAACCCGTGTCCCCTGCATCGGCAGGCGGACTCTCAACCACTGCGCCACCAGGGAAGCCCTCTAGCATTCTTTTACCTCCCAACCCCCATGTTTGTACGTCTCAGTCTCTGATACGAATCCTCCTTTAAGCCAGCTTTATCATCTTGCTTATTCCTTCATCAAAGATTAAATAAATTTCGAGGTAGACTCATTTGATTATTATATGAGATTTAGATGCTCAATTTTTAAAAATTATACTTTGAGAATATGAGTAACTATGAATAAGGGAACACGTAAAAATAGGTACTGCTGGTATCATTATTTTTCTCCTTTAATTTTCTTTGATTTTTATCTAGAATCAACTTCCTAAGTACCAAATTTATTCACCCACACACATTTCTTTCCATTCCAAAGGATTTATACAGAAATAATAACAGTGAATGGAATGAATATTCTTGACTCTTTGTCTAGAATAACTTCTAATGGCATGTACGTGTCTATTTGAAAGTCTGCTGCAATCAATTCAGTAATACCTTTATTTTAAAAGCCTGTATGTCAACTAAATACCTAATCTTTTGAAATAAAAATAGAATCTGCTTGTAAATTTTGTGACTGACACATCTATCTATCATTTGAAATTATTGAACATTACAGAATGTAATTTTACATGTTAGGATGAACAGCATTTTTGTAAGTTCAAAAGCCATACTAACATTGCATTAGGAGCGAGACAGTTGTTCTGAAATCACTAAAGGCCATAATAGAAACCAGACACTAATGCTTTAAGAAGTAACTAGCTGAAACTGAATGAAATAATCACCTAATCCATAATGCATCTGTCTTAAGATTTTGCCATACAACACAGGTAATTTTTTCTTTCTTTCTTTTTTTTTTTTTTTTTTTAAACTGAAGAGAAATAATTCTTTCTTATGGTCCTAAACATCAAATGCTATCACGTCATAAAAATGAAATATAGCACATGGATCATTTTTTTGTTCATCCATTTAATTCTGTAATACCTATTCACTTCACCCTATAATGAAAACATTATGCTTGTTCACTATTACTTACAATGTTGTTAAATCAGCAAGGCTCCAAATGCTCCCTTGAAAGATCACTGCCAAAAGCGAATCTGTTCTAAGCGGAGGGTTAGAAAGATCTGGGCTCAGCAACTCGCCCTTGCTGTCAGTGCTGCCTGCATGCTCTTGACTTAATCCCAACATGCTGCAGTTGTGGTCAATTTCATGGAAACATGTCTGACAACCAAGGTGTATTTAATACACACCCGTAGTGGGGTGAATTGTATCCTCCCCAAGAAAAGGCATGTCCAAGTCCTAACCCCTGGTATCTGTAAATATGACCTTATTTGGAAATAGGGTCTTTGCAGATGGAATCAAGTTAAAGTGAGTTCATACTAGAGTAGGGTGGAGCCTAATCCAATGACAGGCACCCTTGTAAGAAGGAGATTTGGACACAGACACAGAGACACACAGGGAGGAGGCCACGTGACGACAGAGGCCGAGATTAGAGTGATGAAGGAATGCCAAGGATTGCCTGCATCCACTAGGAGGTGGGAAGAGGCATGAAAGGACACTCCCCAAGAGCCTTCAGAACGAGCAAGGCCTTGCCAACACCTTGATTTTGGACTTCCGGCCTTCAGAATGGCACGAGAATCAATGTCTGTGTTTTATGCCATCCAAGTTTGTGGTGATTGGTTACAGCAGCCCTCAGAAACTAATACAACACCTTTTAAATAGTGCTTTTTTGGGCTGTTCTTTGTAAGAGTGATTCAAATCTACAAGATTAGGAATGCTAAGGAAAGCTGGATCAGGGAGAGCTGTGATAGGAGCGGGGGCAGAGCAAAGCAGTGGATGGGGAGAGATTCTCCAAGGTTCTAGTTCCTTCTAATTTCATCCATGTTGGATATCTAGCTTCCGCAAAAACTCTGACTTTAAGAAGATTCCCATTGGAGAAATATAAAGGGTGAGGGTATAAAAACCGTGATCAAGAAGTTTTCATATGAGAAACAGCACACAGAGATACTCACCTCCACATGTTGACATGTCTGGATGAGTTTAGCCAAGAGCGTCTCCAGTTCCGTGTTCCTCTTAATAAGGTTGGTGAGGTTACTCTCTAAGTTTTGCTGTTCAAAAAAAAAAGAGAGGAAAATATTATTCTGCATACTTTTAATACTTTAGTATATACAAAATTACTCATACTCAGGAAAATGGATACATTTTTAGAGAAATCTCAATGAAATCTATGCAGTTTCAAGTACTTATATTTCAAATGGATTTTGAAAAGTCACAGTGTAAACGATTATTTTCAAAATGTTCAGATCTCACTCTTTTTGCTCCTGCTTCCTGTACGAACTCAGGCATATTTCACTGAATAATTAGTCATGGGTTATTTCCAGGTTGTGAACGAGGGAGAAAAGAGGTAATTGGATTTCTAATTCCTTTATCTGAATCAGAAATGGCAATAATAGAAGGAATATATTCCCACATCAAATCAACTACTGTTGGATTTTTTAGAATTTACCATCTTATGGGCAGGCTGAGGCCAATCCGTTGGAAGAATGTCTGAACCGTCCAGCTGTTGATGACACTATGGTCATTTATAGGCATTGATAAGAAGTCCTCATCATACACGTTTACTCATAGTACGTTTCACTGTACACGCTTCTGTTACCTATCAATGCCAGATCAAATTTCCTTCAATGCTACATTTTTCACATCACTGTTCTCCTTAAGAATCTAGAACTATTCCCTGTTCCTTTAGAACATCAACATTTTTTGAAATTTAGTTTATTGTATTTACAGTAATTACAGTATTTACAGTATTTATAGATTTACAGTGTATAGTTGATTTACAATGTTGTCTTAATTTCTGCTGCCACATGCGGGACATACTCCACCATGTTTCCCCTCAGGTCCCCACTGCCCCCTCGCTCTTCCCCCCGTCTCATGTCTGCATTTCCTTTCATTTCTGATCCTCGGAGACTTTCCACTTATGTTTAAGCTTGGTTATTATTCTTTAAAATCCATTTAAAAATATTTTATCTGTAATTCTCATGTGTTCAGAATTCAGAGGGAGGTTTGGGGCATTATTTCATCTGGACTGGAAGGTCAACAGAAAATCTTCCATTTCGACTTTGAGACCCTCAAAGTGTCTCAAATATAAATATTTTAAGGGAGAAAAAGAATCGTTTCTCCCCTGAAGGGTGGGATACCACAAGAAGTCAGAGAATGAACCAGACAGAGTGCTTTAGGTGCAACTTAATGACCTCATGTTTGCATCAAGGAAAAACTTGCTTTCAAAGCTCTTTACCACCAGCACAAAAGCCAAATGTTTGTCTGCTGTTTGAATTAAACAAAGTGCAACCACTTTATGGTCCGAGACTAGAGAATAATTTCGACGCCTTCCATTATTCAGTGTCTTTGACTTAGATATGACCACTTTATGGTATATTTGTCAACTTCTTTTTGTATGTTCGTCTTAGGGAATCCTTTTACTTTTCTTTTTGGCTGACCCTTCAGAGCAGGAAGTTACCAGGGAAATACATCATGGAACTGTTTAAAGTTCAACTGTCATAGGTATGACTTCTTAAGCTAGTCAGCAAGAGATCCAAATAAATATAATCTAACACATTTAGACTTTACAAACATCTGCTTGCTTTTCCCTCCCTTTATTAAGGATACATCATGTATAAAATCTGTTTTTAATCAACTAATATGCAGACTAAAGCCTGTGGTTTAAACACATTGACCTATCTAGATCCTTTGGGGTTATTCAAATTTAAATAGTACAAGTGTTACTGAAGTCCGCAAAGAATTACCAAGCCACTTAGAAGTATAATAAAGGGAAATGAAGCTGAGAGAGAGACTTGTTTCCAGGAGGTACCAAAGGGACTGACAACACTTTTCAAGAGAGCCCGGGTAATGGGCAGGTAACCAAATCCAGTCCTCAATGAACCATGCATCCATAAGCTTCCACTACGGGGACTTCTGTGGAGTCTTTTCGAATTTAACTGTATCACTAACCTCCTGTGTGGTGATCGGCAGATCCTATAACCCCTTGATTTTGACTGTGCCTTGTGCAAACGAGAGATAACACTTTTTGGCATCAGAGTCTTGGGACTAAAGTGGATATAAGTACCTACTTCCCTATGGATATCTAAGGAATTCTACAGAGTAACCCCCCAAAAAAGTTCTAGTTTCCTGTTCTCACCTCGAAAACATCAATACATTTCCATCTCCTTATGGAGCTGAACTTTGTAGAACTCCAAGGGGTCAGGCATGAGTGGCCACACATGTAGAGTGAGGGGCCTGGGGCTACGACCCCAGCTGAATTCTCCTGGACAAATGACGCTTGGGCTCAGTTTTCCCATCCATGATGTGTAGAAACAATAAATGCACCCATTTATGCTATCGTTCAGTTCAGAGGAGAAAATGAAAACACACCAGGAACTATACAAATGCTTGTTGAAGAAATCATGAATTGCAGGGTGAAACATTGTTTGGTGTCAGTACCAGACACTACGGGGGCGCCAACCCCATGCCTCAGGCAGTCACCGTTCTCAAGCTTGCTCGTGGCTTTTTGCTGCAAGTACCTGTTCCTTTAGGCTCCAGGGCTTTTTCGGGCCCCAGGCAGGGCAGGCGGGGGTGCTAGGGAAGAGAAGGGAGGTTGATGCCCCGAGGAGCAGCCCTCATCCAGCAACTACTGGCAGTCGGTGGATGAACTGCCCAGCTTCGCCACCTCCAGGTGGGATCACTCTGAGTCGTGTTTCAGAAAATCTCCCGAGCGCCCGCACGGGCAGGAGCCCGATGCCCACAGCAATCACCTGCTCCTGACCATGCCCTCTTTCCACTTCCTCTCCTTCTCTGTTCCACCTCCCCTCTCCCTTCCAGATGCTTCCGGGATCACCTCCCAATTCGAATTCTGAGTTAGGGTCTTCTGGGAGAATTCAACTAAAGCCTCTTCCACAGACGTCCTAATCTGGTAGTTTTGAGTATTCCTCCTTATGAGGAACAGCCAAATTAACAGAAGACTCTATTGCTTTTGAAAGATATTTGCTAATACAAGGGTTTGTTTTCTCTTCCCTCTTTCTAACCTTTTGTACAGATCACATAGCCTCCAAATTCGAGGCTCTACACCAGCAGTGTCATCAGAAATACAATGTGCGCCACAAATGGGAGTCACATGTAAAATTTTCTAATAGTCATATTTTTAAAAAAAAGAAATTAAAAAGAAACAGGTAAAATTAATTTTAACAATATATTTGACTTAATTTCCAAAATATTATTATTTCAACACATAATCAATATTTTAAAACTGATGAGCTCTTTTACATTCTTTTTCTTTTTACTAAGTCTTTGGCATCTGGTGTGTGTTTTATACATATACCATATCTTGATTCACAACGGCCACATTTCAAACACTCAGCTGCCACATGTGGCTTGTGGCTACATTACTGGACAGCAGAGCATCAGAGTCTAGAACAGGGGTCAACAAAGCTTTTCTGAAAAGGGCCAGGTAGTAAATAGTTTAGGCTTTGTTGGCCATATGCTCTCTGTCGCAGCTACTCGATTCTCCTGTTTTAGTAAGAAAGTGGCCATAGACAATATGTAAACAAGTGGGCAGGGCTGTGTGCCAATAAAACTTTATTTACAAAAACAGGTGGTGAGGGTTCCCTGGTG
>NW_006782267.1:2684516-2696605 GCF_000442215.2 Lipotes vexillifer | reverse complement strand
GGGCAGGGCTGTGTGCCAATAAAACTTTATTTACAAAAACAGGTGGTGAGGGCTTCCCTGGTGGCGCAGTGGTTGGGAGTCCGCCTGCCGATGCAGGGGACGCGGGTTCGTGCCCCGGTCCGGGAGGATCCCACGTGCCGCGGAGCGGCTGGGCCCGTGAGCCACGGCCGCTGAGCCCGCGCGTCCGGAGCCTGTGCTCCGCGACGGGAGAGGCCACGGCAGTGAGAGGCCCGCGTACTGCAAAAACAAACAAACAAACAAACAACAACAACAACCAAAAAGACAGGTGGTGAGGGAGATTTGGCCCATAGGCCAAGCTCCTTCCTGGGCCCGGGCACGTGCTCTTCCCTCTGGAATGCATCTGCATGGCAGGAAATAATTCTACTACCAAGGAGAGAGCATAAGAAAACCACAGTATGTATTGAGTACCTGCTGTATACCCATCATGGCTTAGTCCGTTCCCATTATAAATCCTCAAACATTCACTGCGGGAACAATTAGCATGGAAAACTGAATATTCATTGGAGAGCACTTCTGAAATTGAATGTAGTAAATCAACTACCTAGTAAGTTCGTTTAGCAACTACTACAGATTGTTAAAACAACGACTTCTACCCTTTAAGGCTTTTCTCATTGGTAGTGTTGTGTGTGAACCCAAGAAGAGGGACTTGACAGTTTAGAAGCATTCTGAAGGGATGCTATACCACTCCATTAGATCACAAGATCTCAGGGAAGGCAAATACTACCTTGAATACTACACTGCTGAATAAACAAGCGTTTACGTGACTAGACAGTCTAGCAGTTATCACTGACACATGTGTTTCAATTTCTACCTAAAATCAAGCTGTTTCTAGCCTTAATGCATTGTCTCTCTCCTGGGTATTTTTTCTTATAGTACTCCTTTTACTTTATGAAGGGAAAGGAAGCCTTTGTTGAGAAAGATGAGGCTTTTCTAAGTGTGCGACTATTTGTTGTAACTCAACACGCCCCCTCCTGCCATGCCATCACCACCAAAGAAGAGGAATATAAATAATTCAAGATGGTCCTCCTAAGGGTAAAGATGCAATGAGTCAGATTTCGTTTCTTCGTATTAAGCGAAAGATTGGATACAAGTCAAATTTGTGAAAGACAACACTGTAAAACACCTGTTGCTTCAAGAATGAGGCTCCCCTGCATACTTTCTCCGGAAAGGATGACTAATTTTTCCTGTAATTTTTGTTTTAACACATACACTTCTAATGCATTTTCATGGAGCCAGACTCAGCCTCCTGAGTTGATCACTGAACAAACATGGCACGATAGCTGATTTTACAACCCATCTCAATACAAGCCTTTAGGCATGGTTATGGACACCAGCTGAGAGGAGTAAATCCAACTTAACAGATGAGCTTTGTACTTCTATGTACACCGAGACCCAATCAAATAGCGAGGTAAGCAGACAAAAACACCCCTCATTTTAGCCTTTGGAGTCCTGTACCTAAGGGTCAGATTACAGGAATGAATGACTTGTCATTGAGGACTACTATGAAAATGTATGCCTGAAACAGGAGATTTCAGTAATTCCTTTCGGGTTTGTCCAGGCCTAAAAGAATGTTTGCTCTTATTCTGAAGTCAACGCTTCAGAATGTCTTTAAAGTATAATATTAAGTCTGGATACCTTTCAAGGCAAACACAGATCTGGCTTGTTCCATTCCATAATATTCAGAGTGACACTCAGGAACTGTGTTCATATGAGGCCCTGACACCCAACACCGCCCCTCCAGCACAACCAGGATATGAACACGTCGAGTGCCACCACCCGTATATTTTTTTCTAACCAACTTTAATCACAATCCTTAATATAAAAACACACCCGTATTAACACATGCCACCTGCATAAAAGCATAAATTCTTAACATGTAACTAAACTCTTAAGATGTTTTAATTACGTTGCAGGAATTTAAAGCTGTCTTCAGGTTCAATTTATGACAGACCGCAAATCTGTGTGATTTGTGCTGGTTTGATTTTTTAATGCCTTTTTTCACTGGTTATGATAGTTAACATTTCCAAATGCCCTGGCAAGACAGGTCGCCCAGGGAGCTTCAAAAACATAATAAAACCCAATCTGCATACAAATTTAAGTCTAGTGTTCCATGGACGACAATTTAAGCCATTTTGATATGCAATACTGTATTTACCTTGTCAGGTTTTATTTCATATTTCTATATTAACACCACAGAATCTGCAGCATATATTTATAAATTCCATCGTCAGGAGTTCAGTGTTTATTACTGTAATCTGGTAGTCAATAATATACAGAGAACAATTTTTCAATACCGTTTACGGCCTAGAAGAACTTTCAGATGTTAACGGAGATAAATAAATCTCTTAGTATAATTATACTCATTTAGTTGTAACTTTAGCAGATCCAACGATGACTACTTATTTCCAGGTATTAGAGATGTTGAGTGGCCTCTCTTGTTCATTCGTCATCCCCCGGCCCAATTTCTGCCTGTAGTAAGAGAGCTGAGCAACTGACCAATAACACATTTGTCAGTTTTGAGAATGAATATTGAGTGAAGGGAGCTGGACTCCTAGGAAGCTTTGAAAGTCTCTGAACTTAAAAAAAATCATCTCCTACAAACTAGTGGTTACCAGAGGGGAGAGGGAAGGGGAGAGGGGCAATATAGGGGTGGGGGGGGGGGAGGGTTATTACGGGATTATATGAAATCATGTGTGTGAAACTTTTGAAAACGGTAAAGCACTACGGAATTTAAAGAATCTTTCATTCAATAAAAAAGGAAAATCTCGATTATTAAAAAAATAAATTGATCTCCTAAGAGAAAAGTTTTAGAGAAAATGACTATGACTTTTATCACTGGAACATACGGGGAGCATTTTGTAAGATGACAGCATGGGGGTAAGAGCCATGAAGGTCCAATATGGCAGCCGTCCTGCTGTCTTCTTTGGTCACTGGCCCCAGTCAGGTTCTAGAATCTTCCTCAACCCAGCACTCTGGGCTGCCACAGCAGATCCATGGGGTCGTCTCAAGAGAGGTGACCAATCTGTCAGTCAAGAATTAGATGGTGAAAAGATTATGGGACTACTGGAAAACAGACTAATAGTAGTTAGTTATTTTGATCAAGAGAGAGCTTTCAAGTTGGGGAAATATTTAATCTCCTAAACCAGGGGTCGGCAAACTACAGCCCACAGGCCAAATCCTGCCTGCTGTCTATTTTTCTATGGCTTGCCAGGTAGAAATGGTTTTTACGTTTTTAAATTAAAATTTTGTGACACATGAGAAATATATGAAATTCAAATTTCTTTGTCCATGAAGTTTCATGGGAACACAGATACTCCCATTCATTGATGGTTTCTCTCTGCTTTTGTGCTATAATGACAAAAACTGAGTACTGGCCCTTTACAGAAAATTGCTGTCTCCTTGAAAAAAAAAAAAATGTTAAAACAATAATCCACGGCCTTCTTATTTATTAATACAGAGTGTTTTCTCTATTGCTCCAAACCACTTAAAAATTTCAATGTAACTCAATTTGCTTAACATGAGGGTGTAGGAGTATGGCTAAAATTTCAATCATTCAGGTACTCAAAATTCTAAAGAAGATCTTTCTGTTGGATACCCAAATAATTTTTAACTCACAAAAGAAAAAAAATAGCACTAAATCACCAGTAAAATGCAACGTCTGAATAAATTCCCCTGCAACCTCTGTTCAGAGGAGCAGAAGATTCAGACCAGGAAAGAGTAGGAAAGAATCTTAAGTTGGATCAAGGCTGCTATAGCAAGAACATGGTCAAAAGTGAGTAAAGAAAACAATGGGCGTGTATCTGGAGAAAACTCTAATTTGAAAAGATACACGCACCCCAGTGTTCATGGCAGCGCTACTCACAATAGCCAAGAAGTGGAAACAACTTAGATGTCCATCGACAGATGAATGGATAAAGAAGATGTGGTACATATATGCAATGGAATATTACTCAGTCATAAAAAAGAACAGAATAATGCCATTTGCAGCAACATGGATAGACCTAGAGGTTAGCATACTAAGTGAAGTAAGCCAGACAGAGAAAGAAAAATATCATATGACATCACTTTTATGTGGAATCTAAAATATGATACAAATGAACTTATTTACAAAACAGAAACAGATTCACAGACACAGAAAACAAACTTATGATTACCAAAGGGGAACATGGTGGGGGGGGGGGATTAATTAGGAGTCTGGGATTGGCAGGTGCAAGCCACTGTGTATAAAACAGATAAACAAGGACCTACTCTATAGCACAGGGAACTGTATTCAATATCTTGTAATTAACTATAATGGAAAAGAATATGAAAAAGAATACAGACACACACACACACACACACACAGACACACATATATAACAATCACTGTGCTGTACACCAGAAACGAACACAACATTGTAAACTGACTAAACTTCAATTTTACAAAGAGGCACAGCACAAGGATTAGTCAGTTCTTTCCATTCTGCAAATAAGTGTAAAGTGTTGGGTTGTGAGTACACCTCCAATGTGGATTTTACTCATCCACTGCTGTTTCCATCAGTTTTCCTTTCCTCAGTATCTTTTTTCTTAATCATAAAATACACCTCAAAGGAGACCTTAAGAGCACTGGATAATTAATCTCTTTAAAATCTGATCTTGATGGATGTCATACACGTTGTTTGTAAATGTCACTTCAAGCTTTACTTCCTCCATCACTCAGAGATTGAATAATTTTGATGTTATCCCATTTTCTCTGTCTTAAGTAGATGATGACATTGCCAGATACTCATTAACAAACATGTTCTGGCCTTTCTACTTAAACAGGGTTTTAACTGATACCATCAAACATTTTTACCAGACCTGAATGTCTCATGGTGGATGCTTAGCCTTCGATGAATGGAAACATTTCTTTTTACATCTTTATTCTTAAGATACTGTGGGAAGAGACCAAATCTTTTTCTAAGCCAGTACTTATACTTCCTGTTCACTGAAGTGAATATATCGAATGTGTTTCAAGCTAAAACAGTTGAGTCTTTGATCTAATAATTTTGCATAGGTGACTATGATTTGCTTTGTTTCTACAGCAATTTTTATTTCCTCAAATTTTTAGGTTTCTCTATAATTCAAAAAGATACAGGCGGGCTTCCCTGGTGGCGCAGTGGTTGAGAGTCCGCCTGCCGATGCAGGGGACGCGGGTTCGTGCCCCGGTCCGGGAAGATCCCACGTGCCGCGGAGCGGCTGGGCCCGTGAGCCATGGCCGCTGAGCCTGCGCGTCCGGAGCCTGTGCTCCGCAACGGGAGAGGCCGCAACAGTGAGAGGCCCGCGTACCGGGAAAAGAAAAAAAAAAAAAAGATACAGGTACCGCAATGTTCACTGCAGCACTACTTACAATAGCCAGGACATGAAAGCAACCTAAATGTCCATCGACAGATGAATGCATAAAGAAGATGTGGCACATATATACAATGGAACATTACACAGCCACAAAAAGGAACGAAACTGAATTATCTGTAGTGAGGTGGATGGACCTAGAGTCTGTCATACAGAGTGAAGTAAGTCAGAAAGAGAAAAACAAATACCGTGTGCTAACACACGTATATGGAATCTAAAAACATGGTACTGATGAACCTAGGGGCAGGGCAGGAAAAAAGATGCAGATGTACAGAACGGACTTGAGGACCCGGTGGAGGGGCGGGGGGAAGCTGGGATGAAGTGAGAGAGTGGCATGGACATATATACGCTACCAAATGTAAAAGAGACAGCTAGTGGGAAGCAGCCGCACAGCACAGGGAGATCAGCTCGAAGCTTTGTGACCACCTAGAGGGGTGGGATAGGGAGGGTGGGAGGGAGAGGCAAGAGGGAAGAGATATGGGGATACGTGTGTATGTATAACTGATTCACTTTGTTATAAAGCAGAAACTAACACAACATTGTAAAGCCATTATACTCCAATAAAGATATAAAAACTAATTTTAAGTTTTAGAGGAATATGCCTTTTCTGGACCCGCTGCAGAAAACGGATTAAAATTCAATACACGGTCAGCTTTGCTCTTGAATTTGTGGCATTCCCAAAAAGGGTTCATGATGTTCACAAAAGTCATATCCCCATCTGGGTAGTGGAAAAAGTATTAAAGTCAAGGGAGGTTACAATCTTCAACTAAACAAATATATAGATTAAAATTCCATTCCATCCAAAGTGGGTCTGGTCTGCTAAGAATTTACAAAATCAATGTTGTGTAAGAGAATTCCCCATTTGGGACAGCCTAGAGAATCAAAGAAGAACATGAAAGCGTGGCATTGTTTCTCAGCCCTGTGTAACCTTCAAAGACAGAACCTTCCTTGGGTTTCAGGCGTTTGAATCTCAGATTCCTTGAATTCACTGCATCCTTCATCCCTCACTTCACCACCTTTACTTAGCCACTTCCTCTGCTTTTAGTAGGACTGAGGCTGTCTTTGTCCAATCAAAGTGAGTTGACTGAGTCCAAATTAAAGCAACATGAAAGTTATGGAAGGAAGGAAGGAAGCAAGGTGACAACCATCCACTGGGTGAGTGGTTCCCACCCTGGTCTGCACTCTGCCCTCACTTGGGGGGCTACACAAATACCATGCTTGGTCTACACCCCCTTCCCGACCAGAGAGTATGAATTACTTAGATTGGGGTGAGGCCCAGGGATTGGGATCTTTAAAACTCTTCAGGAGGGGCTTCCCTGGTGGCGCAGTGGTTGAGAGCCCGCCTGCCGATGCAGGTGACACGGGTTCGAGCCCTGGTCCGGGAAGATCCCACATGCCGTGGAGCAACTAAGCCCGTGCACCACAACTACTGAGCCTGCGCTCTAGAGCCCGCGAGCCACAACTACTGAGCCTGAGTGCCACAACTACTGGAGCTGGGCGCCTAGAGCCCGTGCTCCGCAACAAGAGAAGCCTCCGCAACAAGAGAAGCCTCCGCAACGAGAAGCCCGCGCACCGCAACGAAGAGTAGCCCCCGCTCTCCGCAACTAGAGAGAAGCCCGCACACAGCAACGAAGACCCACGCAGCCAAAAATAAATTAAACAAATAAATAAGTAAATAAAAAAAAGTTAAAAAAGAAACTCAGAGGGCTTTTTTGACTTGAAAATATAGGGGAATGCTTTGTTGAATCGTTCAAGTATTCCTAATGTCTAAAACTAATTCCTGAGTGGTTAGCTCAGTTTATACTTTGAACAGTATTAGTAGCATACAAATTTGGTTTGTTGATTTTAACAGTCATTACTTCCCCAGAAACATAAGAGAAGCAGACTGTAGATGTTTATCATTAAACAAGATTTTTTATACGGTAAATTAAAGATTTAGGGAAAAAAATTTAAGGACTCTGACGACAAAAGAATAGATTCAGTCCCCTACCCAGATTCTTTTTTTTTTTTTTTTACGTCTTTATTGGAGTATAATTGCTTTACAATGGTGTGCTAGTTTCTGCTTCATAACAAGGTGAATCAGTCACACACACACACACACACACACACACACACGTTCCCATATCCCTTCCTCCTCGCGTCTCCCTCCCTCCGACCCTCCCTACCCGACCCCTCTAGGTGGTCACAAAGCACCGAGCTGATCTCCCTGTGCTATGCGGCTGCTTCCCACTAGCTATCTACCTTACGTTTGGTAGTGTATATATGTCCATGCTACTCTCTCACTTTGTGCCGGCTTACCCTTCCCCCTCCCCATATCCTCAAGTCCATTCTCTAGTAGGTCTGTGTCTTTATTCCCGTCTTACCCCTGGGTTCTTCGTGACATTTTTTTTTTCTTAGATTCCATATACACGTATTAGCATACGGTATTTGTCTTTCTCTTTCTGACTTACTTCACTCTGTATGACGGACTCTAGGTCCATCCACCTCATTACAAATAGCTCAATTTCGTTTCTTTTTATGGCTGAGTAATATTCCATTGTATATATGTGCCACATCTTCTTTATCCATTCATCCGACGATGGGCACTTAGGTTGTTTCCATCTCCGGGCTATTGTAAATAGAGCTACAATGAACATTTTGGTACATGACTCTTTTTGAATTATGGTTTTCTCCGGGTATATGCCCAGTAGTGGGATTGCTGGGTCATGTGGTAGTTCTATTTGCAGTTTTTTAGGGAACCTCCATACTGTTCTCCATAGTGGCTGTACCAATTCACATTCCCACCAACAGTGCGAGAGGGTTCCCTTTTCTCCACACCCTCTCCAGCATTTACTGTTTCTAGATTTTTTGATGATGGCCAGAGGCAATACAACTGCCCTGAGAACTAGAAACTCCTCTGTGGTTTAAAAGGTAAAATGCAAATGTCCGAAATGATGGAAACCACAGGGATAACATTTAATTCCTTCCATCTTTGCTTTACTATTATTGTCTCTTTGATGGATGGCCACCTGTCTGCTAGTTAAAACAAGAACAACAAAAACAATCTGGAGAGTTAATTATTTAATTTGCAGTGCTTTGCAACAAATTATTAAGCCATTTTCCCGGAGTTGGTCTGTATACACATGACTAAAGACAATTTAAGGGTCATTGTATTTAAAAAGTGAACTAACTCTCATTTCCCTGGAATACATTTTAATTTACATATACAGTGTTTTGCTAAAAGGAAAGACAAAGAATGAATGTCACTTTAAAAATGTTTTTAAAGTCAGTTGCTTTTAACCCAGTGGGAGAAAACGGTCCAATATTCAGAGAACTTGGAGGAGACCTGCCAGTTATAAGAATCATGAATTACAAAGTCTCCTCTTGTCCTATCTGTAGAGTCTAGAACAGAGACCAGGAATTCCTGGATCCACAGCAACAGCTTCCCCAGGGAGCTGGGTGGAAAGGCAAATTCTTAGACCTGCTGAATCAGAAACTCTAGAGGTGGGGGGTCCAGCAACCTGTGGTTTAATAAACCCTTCAGGGGATTCTGTGAGTGCTAATGCTTGAGAACCACTTACACGAATGTTGTAACATCCTTCAGTGTGTGTGTCACGTGCCTTTCTCATGGACACCTTTGGATCTTATTACTCAAGTCTCTGTCATCAGGCCCTATTCTTGGGCTTTCCCCCGGTTCCTTGGTCTCCACTGGGGAACAGGAAGCATAATGGAAGAGGGTGCCAGCCAAGACGCAGGGACAAAGGAGGGCTGGAGAACTTTCGAGGTGGGGGAAGATGACGCAACGTCATGGCAGGGGCAAGGTTTGGGAATGGATGTGCACCTCACTCATCCATGCTTTTTACCCCTTTACCATTAGCCATTCCAAATTGCTTTTTCTAATAAAAACATACACAGAACTCAGATGTTCAGAATGTGCCAGAGGAAAAAACAACAACCACCACCACAGTCTTGGTGAAGTTGCCCTAGTGTATTCTCGATTACTCATAAATGCTGTTTAAAAAAATTTTTTTTTGAGCGGTGTTGAAAGGGGGGAGAAGGCGGTCAGCCAGCAGAGAACCCAAACTCATTTGTTTTTGACGAAAATACAATGCCCCCCCAACACTGGCTGGAGTTAAGTGCACCTCTTGAAGATTTCGTTTGACACGAAATGTGTACAGCTGAAAGCCAACATGTTAAACTTTGCCCTCAGGATTTTTTAGTGTGACCTTTGTCATTTGATTTTCAAATGTCTGTGACTTGGTCAACCACTGTGACAGGACATACGACATCAGAGACTGCTCAATAATTAAGTGGCGGTAGTAAATCACACGTAGTGGTCTTCCCCTAACCACTATCTTCCTCCAACATCTTTCTTTTATTTGAATGAAGTGTCACTTAATATGGCTAACGAATACATTTTCGAATCAAAGGCATTTACTATAAAGGCAGACTTTCACACCATGTATTTCTGACTGCAAGCAAGTTTTTCACCACAACGTGTTCTTTCCATCTCCAAACAATTATGACACAGCAGTGACTTCAAATATACACATTCCCTCAGTAAATGCATTCTGTTTTACAGCTTCGATTCTCTCCTCTGTCCTGATAATATTCAAATTTTGATCTCAGATCTCAAATCTGACCTTAGCTATGATGATCTCAAATCTCAGATCTCAAATCTCAAATCTCAGATCTCAAATCTGACTCTTAGCTATGATGATCCCTTGTTATTTTAAACTCAACATTCTTAACTGCATCACGTGCCCCTTTGAAATTTCTTCCTAATTTCTAGTCTTTACAGAGGATATAAAGGATATTACCATTCCCCAGGTGAGCACCGGAACATCACCTGAGACTACCTGAGACTCGGACTTCTCATTCGTGCCTTGTCTTAATCACTCTCTAAGGCTGTTTGGTTCTTATTAAAAGACCCTTTGGCTTCAGCCTTCCCTTTTCTTCCAAGGTTACCACTCTAACCATCTTCTTCCGTAAACTGCTGGTTTTCATTCCTCTAACTTTTGCCCAGCCACTCGGGTCCATGCATGGCCACCAAAGTCATCATCCCAGTAGGCTTGTATTTTACTGCACCATCACATTCTCAAAAGTTCAAAAAGCTGTCCATTCTTAAAGAATGAAGCTCAAACTCCCGAGTTGGGATGGAAAGTCCTCAAAACTATAGTGGGTTTAATAATTCTAAAAGATACATGCACCCCAGTGTTCACTGCAGCACTATTCACAATAGCCAAGACATGGAAGCAAACCTAAATGTCCATCGACAGATGAATGGATAAAGAAGATGTGGTATATTTATACAGTGGAATATTAGCCATCAAAAAGAATGAAATAATGCCATTTGCAGCAACATGAATGGACCTAGAGATTATCATACTAAAGAGAAGTCAGACAGAGAAAGACAAATACCATATGATACCACTTACATGTGGAATCTAAAAAAAACCCCAAAAAACACAAAGATACAAATGAACTTACCTACAAAACAGAAACAGAATCACCGACTTCGAAAGCAAACTTATGGTTACTAAAGGGGAAACGTGGCGGGGAGGAATAAATTAGGAGTTTCGGATTAACAGATAAACACTACTATATACAACATAGATAATCAACAAGGACCTACTGTATAGCACAGGGAACTCTACTCAGTATTCTGTAATAAGCTACATGGGGAAAGAATCTGAAAAGGAATGGATATATGTCTATGTATAACACTCATTTTGCTGTACACCTAAAACGAACACAACATTGTAAATCAACTATACTCCAATATAAAATAAAAAATTAAAAGAAAAACTGTAGTAGGTTTAGAATTTCCCCAGTAGAAGCCAGCTATAACTACCACCACCTTGCACAATGAACATTCAACTTCAGTTACAATGGATTCCTTATTGATCAAGAACTGCCACATCCGTTGCTCCTTCTGAGCCCTTGGCTGCATCTTTCCACCAATCTAGAATTTTTTCATTCCCCCCATGGCATCTCAGCATCTAGCAGAGGGCTAGAGGCACCAATGAATGCTTATTCAATAACGGAGGACGTGAGTAATATTCACGCAACTAAAGATTTTCTATCTGTAACAGAAATCACATCACGCCAAATCTTAATTCTATTTCAAAATTGGATAGGATTAAATCATACCTTTCTGAAGACATCAATACATATTTGAGACATCAAGCCAGAGTTCACTAAATCATAAAAACACTTTGATTAAATTAGTTTCAGAAATTGCTCTCCGGCCAAGGAACTATCTACTCCGCAATGGATCAGGCAATAAATCTTAGACTCTGTGTGCTGACAGGTGTAAGATGATTTACTGAATTGTAAGACAAGGAATTGTGAAGCATCACTAAGAAAATACACACTCTCTTCCAACGCAACATGATTTTACTTAACAAAAGCAATTTAGGAGGAAACTGTACTCTTAAAATAATAGCAAACGCTTCCCACACAGCTCTAATTCTCCGCATTAAAAATAATCCAGGAATGAAATCATTAGATCGTGCTGCTGGCTGGAGATCAGACGGATGACTTAATAATGACCCATCTCCGTCAAATAAAGCTCATCTCTGTCTGGTAATAATCAGAGAATTTACACTACCAGTAACCTCCAATACTCCTTCAACCCCACGTTAGCACTGTGATTTTTATTCTTTTAGCCAATTTTTCTGTGCAATATTATTCTTTTTTTTTTTTTTTTTTTTTTT
>NW_006782267.1:2680638-2684506 GCF_000442215.2 Lipotes vexillifer | reverse complement strand
TTTTTTTCCTTGCGTTATGCGGGCCTCTCACTGTTGTGGCCTCTCCCATTTGCGGAGCACAGGCTCCGGACGCGCAGGCTCAGTGGCCATGGCTCACGGGCCCAGCCGCTCCGCGGCATGTGGGATCTTCCCGAAACGGGGCACGAACCCGCGTCTCCTGCATCGGCAGGCGGACTCTCAAGCACTGCGCCACCAGGGAAGCCCTGTGCAATATTATTCTATTTTATACAATGACAACTAAAGAAACTTAGCTGCCTATTTAACTTTTTCTTCCGGATTAAAGTTGATTACAGTGGTTTCCTGAATTTTAACATTTAACCAGTTTTCTTGAAAATTAATACTATTTACAGCTATAGTTTCCCCAACAACCAAACAATCAGACATTTGAAATTGTTTTAAGAATGAAGGGCGGGGGAAGGATAAATTAGGAGTTTGGGGTTAATAGATACAGACTATTATATATAAAATAGATAAACAACAAGGTCCTACTGTATAGCACAGGGAACTATACTCAATATTTTGTAATAATCTGTAAGGTTACAGAATGTGAAAAAAATAGATATTCATGTATGTATAATGGAATCACTGTGCTGTACACCTGAAACTAACACAACACTGTAGATCAACTATACTCCAATAAAAATAAATTAAAAAAATAAATAAAAGCAAGCTGGTACAAGACTAGAAAAAAACTTTTTTTAATGTATCTAAGGGGAACTTCATGTAGGTTTAATGAAACGTGGCATCTTTGGTGCTCAGGATACAAAGGTAAACCGGAGCATCATGGGAGGGATTGATATGATTATGCCACAGCATATATGCAGAAGAGCTTGGAGGTGGACCAATCAGAAAGGTATGTTTTGTGTTGTCAGGATGGAATGATATTGCTAGAGAATCTGATAGTCCTGCTATTGGTCTCTAGCTCCCCAAGTGTATTCTAGTCCTACACAAAAATCTTAGATCTAGAAAACAGGGCCCCTTAGGAGCCCACTCTAGGACGGTATGCCAAAGAGATTTGATCCTGGCTACAGCCAGCCCTTGGGATCAGAGGGAGGCTAAAAGACAGCAGGTAAGTGGGTTCCTGGCTCCTTGTGGAATCTCGATTTGTTGGCATGAATCTTAATGACCATTTAGTTCCTGAGACTTTACAGAGGAAATCAGGGCCAGTGGTTGGTTACTGGACATGCAACACCAGAAGTGGGTCTATTATGCTCCTGATACATGGACAACAGAGTGATTGAGCCTATGTTCACCAGCACTGTACAAGTGCTTTATGAGATGGGAATGGAAGCTCGGATAGAGGCAGAGCCCTGCATGCTGCCTGCAGAACTTTAGAAAGTAGACCCCTTTAGAGGGTTTTTGCAAGGTTCCAAGATTTGGGAAATTCCCAGATCCTTCAGAGCACCAAGTACTCATGAAATCAGTCCAGAGAGTTCTGCCTGTGATCGCAGTCTGTTTCCTGTGCTGTTAGTATTCCACACCAATGGTTCTAGCTGTTGTCTGCAGAATGCTCAGTGGGTCATAGAAAGAGGTTCAGAAAGAAACTAGCTCAATGATAGAATCTGATGCATTGCTTCAAGGTATGAGAGTCAGTTTGTCCTTGATCATCTGAGACAAGAGTATCTTATCCTTGGAGTCATAGGCCATGAAGTTGAATATAGGGTACGGGTAATGAGAATTCCACCCAAATAGTCGATTTGGTGAACATTAAATCTACCAGTGCCAACATCCTCTAGTAACACAGACTGAGACTCTCCCTGCCTCTTCTTATAGTTAGAGGTCTTCAGCTGGAAAAGATGTAAACTCCCTAAAGGAAAGCATCACTAGGACAGGACTCCTGTCTCTCTTTTTCCCCACTGGCTTCAAAGTACCTAACGCATAGTAGATTAGGTACTTTGTTTGTTGCATAGTAGATTCTCAACAAATATTTGCTTAACAAAATGGGTGGATGGGTGGGTGAGTGGGCAGATAGCTGGCAGGGTAGGTGGAGGAGGGTTCCTACAGAGTTTGGGAAAATAATTCAACACATTCGTCCCAAATCCTGAGAATGAATTTAGGGGGTACAGAAAGTTCTCCGATTACAGAGCTACGCTGGTGCAGCCTGGAAGTTGGAAGTTTTTCCAGTTCCCTCAAATGGGCACTTCTGATTCTACTGAGAGCTTTCTGGAATGATCCATCCTGACATTCTACAGCAGATACCAAAGGCAGTAGGCCTGTCTCCTTCTCTGTCAAAAACCTTAATTCTTTCCTGTACTTGTGCTGAAAAGAAAGGCCTCACTCCCAGGGCTCCATATCTCCTCTTGTTTGCCTAGAAAGTTGCTATTGCAACTTAGCAGATGAAAGCCAGCAGACACTAGTTTGGGGATTACAGACAAACAGAAAACATGGAGTTCAGGTGCTAGTAACAGGTTTTCCCTCCAGTCATTCAGAGCTGGTTATTCCAACATCTCAATATCTAAAATCACTAACTTTATTTTTTGTTGATGTTGTTGTTGTTGTTGTTGTTGTTTGTTTTTTTGCGGTACGCGGGCCTCTCACTGTTGTGGCCTCTCCCGTTGCGGGGCACAGGCTCCGGACGCGCAGGGCCAGCGGCCGTGGCTCACGGGCCCAGCCGCTCCGCGGCATGTGGGATCCTCCCGGACCGGGGCACGAACCCGTGTCCCCTGCATCGGCAGGTGGACTCTCAACCACTGCGCCACCAGGGAAGCCCTGAAATCACTAACTTTAAAACTTGAATCTGAAGAAAATATTCTTCAAGGTACTCTGAAGAGGGCTACGTGCAGGCCATCCCTTTTGATAACTAATTACATGCATCGAGATGGAAAAACAGGAAGTTGTCACTTGACAAGCACTTTCCTTCCTTTAGTCCTAAAGTACAACGAGGGTTTAAAAACGAGGACACGAAAGTCGTTTTACATGATTTGCATTTTGTAGTATAGCCAAGTATCTCCTCAACACATCAGCCTGAAATTGTAGTGTCTGTTACAAGACGTTCCCAAGAAGCGTAAGAGGAAATTGCAGAAATGAGTTCAAATCACAAAATAAAAACCCCAAGGGTGAATTTTCTGAGCACAGGTAGGCAAATTAAGGGATGGATAGAGGAATGTGGGAGGGTACGGGCTGTAAGGGAGAAAGCCTTACTTCAAAGACTTCTGGAACCTTCCAGAGCTAGGTATTTCCACTGGATTTTCCAGGCCTAATCAGACTCCCTAGGACTCTGGCTTGTTCATTTCCAGGCAGCCATTTTACCATTTGGCTTAAGAGTCAAATCTATCTGGGGAGTTTTTTCACCACTAATGGAACCTAGTGTGGATTATGTTCTTACAGCATAAGATGGAATTTGGCAAAATCAATGGCCATTTGACATGGTTAACACACTTCTGGATCATATCAATTAAAGCCTTCATAGAATTTTCACCTAAATTAAACATTACAAATGTACAGCTGGAAGGCAGGTTCAAAAAAATCTCAACTGTATACATTACAACCATTAATGTGTTTTGCAGATTTTTTTTTTAAGTTGGGATGAATCCAAATTGACCATGTGCATGCTGTCTTTGGCAATCATATGGTTCTTCCGAAACAATTATAAAAATAAAAGGAACATTTGCTCCTTGCTACTAGTGTATACAATGTCTCCATAGGGTACTTTGTGCTCTTAGAATAAGTGCTCAAGGCCTTAAAAAAAATGTTGCAGCCCATTAGTTACCAAATGTCTGCCAGTTTTAAGAAATGAAAGGGCTACGATGAGGGCTTCTGGGGTGGGAAATTTCAGACTTAATGTGGTGATTAACATCAGAAAGAGTATCTAGGACTTTCCTGGTGGCGCAGGGGTTGAGAGTCCGCCTGCCGATGCAGGGGACGCGGG
>NW_006782267.1:2676452-2680557 GCF_000442215.2 Lipotes vexillifer | reverse complement strand
AAAAAAATCTGCCTGGGACACGGGTTTGAGCCCCGGTCCGGGAAGATCCCACATGCTGTGGAGCAACTAAGCCCATGCACCAGAACTACCGAGCCTGTGCTCTAGAGCCCACGAGCCACAACTACTGAGCCCACGTGCCGCAACTACTGAGCCCATGCTCCGCAACAAGAGAAGCCACCGCAATGAGAAGCCTGTGCACCGCAACGAAGAGTAGCCCCCATTCGCCGCAACTAGAGAAAGCCCGCGCACAGCAACGAAGACCCAACCCAGCCAAAAATAAATAAATAAATAAAATATTTTTTTAAAAAAGAAATAGTGTCTAAACCAAACACTGAAGAGTAAAAGGGTTGACTTGAACCCTTGCTGCTCTAAATACATTCTTTCCTTCAACTAATATGACCTTACAATGAAAACTAAAAAATTTTAAATGATCATAGATTAAACACAGCAGCCAGGTTTACTAGACAGTAACATCCTTAATGACAAAAGTACCTTTGTGCTAATCTTGGTGTCTTCCCCTCTGAACACTGAGTAG
The DNA here is from genome assembly GCF_000442215.2 of Lipotes vexillifer. Lineage (NCBI taxonomy): Eukaryota > Metazoa > Chordata > Mammalia > Artiodactyla > Lipotidae > Lipotes > Lipotes vexillifer. The sequence goes on along the minus strand of NW_006782267.1, from coordinate 2,680,022 downwards.
ATCAATAAATATCCAAGTTGCAATGGAACACAAGTGGCCCTTGGTGCTGGGAGTAACTGAAGTACTCCATTCCATTCTATTTCAAATGCAAAAGGTTTCAAAGATACTCCAACCATGTCACATTGGTAGGAGCCACCATAATTACATTTGAGTTTACTTTTCTTAAGCAGTTTTTAGGGCAACTCAATTCCCGTTCATTAAGTCGAAGTCTTAGTTCAACTAACATGTACCAAACATATAATAATCCTCCCTATATGACACACTCACTGGTCTATAAATGCTCATGATAAAACCCACACAACAAAGTCTACAAACTTCTAATCCAGTTCGAAGTATGTACTGATGAGCTTTGAAAGATCAAATTTGACCATGAGATAAATCTCAACACCTCTGGCAATATTTGATTTCAGAAAAACAATGTTCACAGCCACACAAGCAGCATTAGGAACGTACTCAAGTTCTCACAGCCTCTATGGTCCTATCATTCTTCATAAGTTACTCTTGAGCTTATCTGATTCCAAAGCGCTTGGTCATTCTCCCATCACAGTAGAAAGGTGGGCTAGGACGAGGTAATGACTGATTTGTTTAGAACCAGAGGAGGTAATTCCTCTTTCCACACAGCTCTCCTCATGCAATAGGAGTCGGAATAGTAACGATAATAATAGTAGTAGATTAGTAGTAGCAGCAGCCCTAATAGCAGCAATAGGAGGAGGAGGAAGAGTACTAGCAATGATAATAGCAGCTACCGCTTACTGAACATATACTGTGTGCCAAGTATTTTGCATATTTTATCCCTAGTCCCCTTAATAATGCTATAAGGAATGTGTTATTACCCTGATCTTTACTGATGGAGAAACATACTCAGATAGACTTACTTTCCCAAGTTCACACAGCTACTGAACGCTGGAGCTGGACCTCTGAGCCCAGTTCCATTTGACTGCAAAGCCTGTCCTCCTCCCACACCATCCAACTTCTGGAGTAGATGTATGTCTTGATCCTTATGGCATCATTCTCTAAAAAGTCAACTTATTTCATTCTTTTCTGCTGTTGTTCTTTTGCTCCCCTGTAACCTCTTGTAACATTGGCCTCCTTGTAACAGGAAAATGCCTGTTATGAGCACGGGTTGCACTGGCTTTACAAATTGAGATGCCAAAGGGAGAGTCAGTACTTCAAAGGGAAGGTAGGGCTTTCCAAGGTTACACTTAAGGGGGAGGAGCCGATAAGCAAGGTTCCTCATCTAAGTGACACTGGTTAGAACCAAGAGGATCTGAAATCTCATCAACATTAGCTGCACCATGTGGAAAGCCCTCTTCTGGGAAAAGGCGTGCTTAGAACTGCTTACCAGGACTCAATGAAAAGACCTTAGTTTGGGAAAAGCTTTTCCACCATGGACTGAAATCTTTTATCAGAAGACTTTTCAGAAGAAGGGAAATATTGTTTCATTTCCATATCCAGCTCACCCTAAATAAAACGAACTCTGGGTCACTGACCCAATTTAGCATTTCATAAACAATAACAGGACTGAATCCAACTTAAGAGTAGAAATATATACAGTATTCCATGTCATCATTCCTTCTTTAACACCACAGGTTTCTCCCAAACTTTTTGTTTTAGTTTATTTAGTTATTATTTATTTATTTTTGGCGGCGTTGGGTCTTTGCTGCTGCACGCGGGCTTTCTCTAGCTGCGGCGAGCGGGGGCTACTCTTGGTTGCGGTGCACGGGCTTCTCATTGTGGCGGCTTCTCTTGTTGCGGAGCGTGAGCTTCAGTAGTTGCGGCGTGTGGGCTCAGCAGTGGCAGCGCACGGGCTTATAGTTGCTCCGCGGCATGTGGGATCTTCCCAGACCAGGGATCGAACCCGTGTCCCCTGCATTGGCAGGTGGATTCTTAACTACTGCGTCACCAGGGAAGTCCCTCTCCCAAACTTTTATTAGGACTTCATTCTTATTTAGATCTGTATCAATTATAGGGAGATCTATCAATATTCAGCCTGATGAAAGTTTGGGTTCAAATTTGTAAGGAAAGGCTAAAAGGTGAATTCAGACTAGGTAAAAAATGGTGCTGTCCCACAGAGTAAAAATGCAACATAATTATAAACTCTAATATGAGAAAATATAGGCTATCTCCTTTCAAAGATGAATTTTAGATCATTACGTATGTACACGTTGACCTACTTCAGGATTTTCACAAGAAAAAATATCTGGGTGTGCGCGTGTTTGTGAAACCCAAGGTAGAGAACATTACAGAAAGCTTCAGCCCTTCTTTCTTGAAAAATGTGGAATTTCCAGCCCAGATGAATGAAATTTTCAACACCTAGCAGGCTATCATGATACCATTTGACAAACTCAGAAGGTAATTTGGGGAGCCTGGGTCTGTTGTGAAATAAGAAAAAAAATATTGTTCTCCACCCTTTGTTCTGTCTCCAATCATGGAAAGGCTCTTATCTTCCTTCAGTACATCTAGTAATCCCTTTGCTTGCCAAAAGGATGAGAGCCACACCAATATTCAGGTCACAAAATTAAAAGAGAAGAAAAGGCCCCAGGTAAATGTCTTCAAAATGGGATGTATCCCTGTAGTGATAAGATGATTATTTCTGAATGACGGAGGAAGGGGGGCGGGGATTGGGAGAAAGAAACCCATCCCAAATAATGCTACTTTAAAGCCCCCAAACAAGACTGTGCATGATTTGTTGCTCTTTAAAAACTTTTGTTTATCAGTTTACACTAGTCATGATTTTCACATTTATATTATCTTTATTTTTCCCTTCTTTAGTTCTGTTTGGCAGCACTGGCTGCTAGAAGAAACAAATAATACATCTGAATAAGCTTATAGTGTAGATTTCCAGAACTTTAGAACAATATTGAATATTGCTAACGTATTTTAAGTGGAACTCCCAAACAACAGCGTGTCCTCTAGGGGCTTCCCATGGTAGTTTGAGACTTTACAAGATAAATGGCCAGGCTCCATGAGGCTGCTTCCTGGATCCATCCTGCTGTGGAGTTTCAGGCACGCCTGGAATGTTCTGGCATGACGCTCTCTGCTTACTGTCTCATTGCATGGAATTTATGACTTAGGAAAAAAATGTTTAAATACTTTAAGGTAATAATTATTCTTTAAGCAGTTACAGCAAAACCCCCAAACAAACCAATATTTAGAAAGAGTGAAAGGAAGAACAATTTTGTCTCAATTTGGGGGAAAAAAAAGTTCTGAAATGTTTCGGTTTTGTTTCATGAAAATTATTTGTCAAGGGTTCAGTGGCATTTAATGACCATGCTCTGTCTCCTTTACAGCTGTTTTCGCAATGACGGTGTGAAACAAACAGAGCTTATTTTTTCGAACGTTTTCCATGCCTCTTGTCCATCCTACAAGGACAACCTCAAGTGCAGAGCTTACCTGGGAAGGATCAGGGAACCATCATCAGGTGTCTTAGCACCTAACACTTTCTCGTCCGATGACATGCTCGGTATTAACTCCTATCACTGATCTTCTAGGACACTCCTTTGGAACACTTTATTTCATAAAATCACCTCGGGCTATACAACTCTCAACTGCGGGGTGGGGGGGGGGGGA
>NW_006782267.1:2664954-2676358 GCF_000442215.2 Lipotes vexillifer | reverse complement strand
GGGGGGGGGGGAAATGCCTCTCCTTCAGCCTCCAGATTCAAAGATGAAGGCAGCAGTGAAGCTCCACTATGATGGAGTGAGCACAGTGAAGAAAGCAAACTTAGAGCCATTCTCACGTCTGTGGGGCGTCGAAGAGGCGGACATGGGGGGGAGGGCATCCAAAACAGGGCAATCAGAGAGATGGATGAGGGACACTTCCTGTGGGAAACAAATCTGATTTTGTTTCACCATCTCTAGTGTTTATCCATTCAGAGAAACCTTTGCCAGAAAGTCACTTTCTCATTGTAAATATGATGTTGATTTTTTTCAGGACAGGAGCAGTTTTACTGAGCATATTGTTTAGACAGAAAATGGAAGAGATCGAGTCACTTTTGCTGAAAAATACAGGTATGTAGGTAACTACCAAATAGAGGTAAATCAATTTCCAAGGAAAATGACCAGATTCAATGGCTTTTGAACCTTCCAAGAAACCTGTTTTATGAGTGCATTTTGGAGGAAGGGCTACACAAACAGTGAAAAAGACCAAAATTGTCATTAAGAACCAAACACATAACTCTCCAGATTAATTGTGATGGCTTCATTCCCACCCCCGTGGCCTTATTCCATGGTCACTCCTGAGGACTCCGGGGAGGCATCTCTAGCTCTCAGATATAATATTCAAGTTTGCTCAGATTTATTCAGAAGAAATCTGAATAAAGTATCCCCTCGGGGCTTCCCTGGTGGCACAGTGGTTAAGAATCCTCCTGCCAATGCAGGGGACACGGGTTCGAGCCCTGGTCCCGGAAGATCCCACATGCCGCGGAGCAACTAAGCCCGTGCGCCACAACTACCGAGCCTGCACTCTAGAACCCACGTGCCGCGACTACTGAAGCCCACGCGCCTGGAGCCTGTGCTCCGCAGCGAGAGAGGCCACCGCAGTGAGAAGCCCGCGCACCGCAGCGAAGAGTGGCCCCTGTTCGCCGCAACTAGAGAAAAGCCCGCGCGCAGCAACGAAGTCCCAACTCCGCACCCCCCGCCAAAAAAAAAAAAAAAAAAAAAACCCCCACCAAAAAAAAAAAAAAAAAAAAAAATCCCCTCACAGATCATCAGAGCAATGATAAAGAATTAGAGATTTACAACTGATTTCTTCACTGGTTGAAAAGAAAAAATCACAACCCGTTTTCCTTAGCAGAATTTTTTTTTCTTCTTGCATTGATGGTCTGATCATATTGTCTTATTTTCTGCCTTTCCAGTTGAAGAAAATCCCTTGGACAGAAATACGACTGACTGGCTTATTCAGTAGAACAGAGACACTGTGATTATTATTATTATCATCTTAAATTTGATAGGTATCTTCAAAATGAAGACCTCTCATAAGAACACAGATAATGAAATTTTCTGTGCTCTAGACTAAAAGCATCTACATTAAGATACTTGTTTTAACTTACATAAAGGTATTTATTCAACTTCTGCAGAAATTGGGTATGGGGCTTCCCTGGTGGCACAGTGGTTGAGAGTCCGCCTGCCGATGCAGGGGACGCGGGGTCGTGCCCCGGTCCGGGAAGATCCCACGTGCCGCGGAGCGGCTGGGCCCGTGAGCCATGGCCGCTGAGCCTGCGCTCCGCAATGGGAGAGGCCGCAGGGGTGAGAGGCCCGCGTACCGCAAAAAAAAAAAAAAAAAAAAAAGAAATTGGGTATGTTGTAGACACTGCCTCAAACAGAAAGACTACAAGTGGAACAACATTTATTGAAGGTTGGTATATTTGTGGTCCGGTATATGGCCTTCCACTAACCAGCTGTGAGGCCTAAACCAGGGGTTGGCAAACTATAGCCCTCGGGTCAAATTGGCCAGCCACCTGTTTTTATACAGTTTCACTGGCATACAGCCACGCCCATTTGTTTACATCCTGTCTGCTACTGTCTAGGGCTGCTTTCAGAGCGCTCCCGACTGAAACCATATGACAATATTTAGTAGCTGGCTCCTACAATGTTTGCTGACTCCTGCCTTTAGAAACTCATCTGGGCCTCAGTCTCCCCATTTGTGATCGAGAGGTTGGGCAAGACTGACGTTTTTCAACCAAGTTTGCACCTTAGAATAACCGAGTCGCTTTGCTGTACACCTGAAACACAACATTGTACATCAACTACACTTCAGTATAAATGAATGAATGAATGAAGATTCACTGGGGGAGTTTGGGGAAAATCTCAGGGCCTGAGCTGCACCCCAGGGGATCTTGTTCCATCCGGCTGGGCCCCCGTTCAAGGTGATCTCTGTGCAGCCAGGGCGAGACCCACTGGACTAGACAACAACAAAGGCCCTTCCAGCTTGGGGCTTCCAAGGCGTGCACTTCTAGTGAAATAAATAGTATCTGCCCGCAGGAACAAACACTTGGAAACGATGCCTAAACAACTTCAGCCTCAGCACTGAAGACTCACATTTGATTTATGCCATTCCAAGTCTCTGACTTGAGGAGCTGAGAATCTACAGCTTTGCACAGATACACATGCAGAGCTATATACATATAAACAGTTCCTTTGGAAGACAGCTACCCCTGGAAGGTAGTCCTGAACGTGAACTGCCACAACTAGGAAATCTGGGGCATAGGAGATAATATCAAGTGCACCTAAATCACATTTGGGGAAGGGATTAAAGAATATTTAATAAGCCTTTGGAGGTTGAAATATTGCTGAGACAGCCCGGAGGACGGCATGGGCGGGCCCAGACTGCTCAAGACAGGGCGGGGGCCTGGGGTGGAGGAAGCCTGCTGTGCACACCCTTGCGGCGGCCGCCAGCCTGCCACTCTGGGCGTCCACAGATGGTGGGAGGGGATTCTGCAAGGGCTGAGCTTTCTAGTCTCAAAACAGATTTGGTTTTGGAGGTCACACAAACAAGTCAACGCCTCTGAGAGTGAAGCTGAGCTTTCCCCTTTGCACTGCCGGCAAAGATGCTTCGGTTAATTACAGGTATCCCAGCCCTGGCACCACTGACATGTGGAGCCGCACGATTCTCTGCCACGGGGGCTTGTCTTGTGTATTCAGGATGTTGCGCGGCATCCCCAGGCTTGATCCGCTAGATACCCCTCGCCCTTCAAGTTGTCATAATAAGGCAATTGTGTGCTGCTAAGTTTACCCGCTAAGGTCTTCATGATTTCTTATCATCCTGCCTCAAAGGGGAATTAAAGATAACTGTTCTGAGGCAGCACGGAACAAACTAATATACATAAAAAACATGCATACTATATACATATATATGTATATATACATGTATATAGTATTATTTTATCCTGCCCCTTGTGAATGACAAATATTTCATCACCTCTGTCTGAACTGAAGTCTTTAAAAATCGAACGGTCTCTCTATAATACTTTCTCAAAAGAAATCACTGGGGAGCAATTTATCGATTCAGAAATGAATGCAGAGACCTAAAAGGCAGTATTTTGCTTGCTTATGTATTCAAAGTTCAAAAGAATGGCTGGTGGGCTACGATTTTCCTTTTTTACCTGATGGGCGAATTGTACTGTATCGTCTGATTAAATTATTATGGGCTGTTCCATTTGTTTCTACAAGTATTTACTACTGATAAAACACCTTGTAGGGCTTCCCTGGTGGCGCAGGGGTTGGGAGTCCGCCTGCCGATGCAGGGGACACGGGTTCGTGCCCCGGTCCGGGAAGATCCCACGTGCCGCGGAGCGGCTGGGCCCGTGAGCCATGGCCGCTGAGCCTGCGCATCCGGAGCCTGTGCTCCGCAACGGGAGAGGCCACAACGGTGAGAGGCCTGTGTGCCCCCCCCCCCAAAAAAAATTGGAAAACACCTTGTAGCTTTTAGAAATGCTCTAGTCACCGAAAAATGAATAATCAGATACCAAAGAACTATGAGATACAGGCGCTGAGCTTGAGAAATGAACAAATGGTTGGGGCAGGAAGGCTTGAACCCAGAAATGTTTATAAAATAATACGGAGTGCAGTGTAATTCTGAAGGGGTAGTAAAGACAACATGGCATGTCTGAGATTAGAGAATTTTATGAAAAGCTACCCTAGAGTAGCCCTCGGTGAGCCTAGAGTTAGTCCTTTAAGAATCAACTGGGGAGGGGGAAGGGTAAGCTGTGGTAAAGCGAGAGAGTGGCATGGACATATATACACTACCAAACGTAAAATAGCTAGCTAGTGGGAAGCAGCCGCATAGCACAGGGAGTTCAGCTCGGTGCTCTGTGACCGCCTGGAGGGGTGGGATAGGGAGGGTGGGAGGGAGGGAGACGCAAGAGGGAAGAGATATGAGAACATATGTATATGTATAACTGATTCACTTTGTTATAAAGCAGAAACTAACACACCGTTGTAAAGCAATTATACCCCAATAAAGATGTTAAAAAAAAGAATCAACTGGAGTTAGTAGAGGAAGAGGTAGAGGCTTGAGGAGGAAGACTATCCACTTTGATTTATATCAACTTCACATTGTCTAACTTCTTAGAAGAATCTAGAACGTTTTTATAACTACAGAGAAGGCTTAAAATTTGCAAATAAGTTGGGGGTGGGGTGGGGTGGGGTGGAAGGCTTCAGGGGAGAATAGCAATGGAGAGAGGAACCTTGGGCTTCCCAAGGGTCAAGCATTACCGGGTTTAATCCTCAATTATACCTCTGTTGCACTGATGAACACCTAAGTCTTGGAGAAGTTAGCTGTGTTTTGTTTTTTTTTTCCCTTAACCTAAGTTCACACAAATTTAAAATGGCAAGGCCAGGGCACAAGTTGAAATCAGACTCCAAGCCTGTCTCAGACCTGCTGAATCAGAACCTGCATTTTAATAAGACCCCCAGGTACTTCCTGTGTACATTTATATTTGAGACGTTCTGGTCCAAGAAACTAATTTAAACCTAGAATTCTGACTGATAAGCAATCCTAGAGAGAGGAATGGATAATGGACCCCAATCAACCCTTTCATTGACTAACACGTGGTGACCATTTTCACTTGTGTACATGCTTTGCCAAAAATAACTAAATATGAATAAGAATTCATTTAGGTCTCTTAAGAGATTTGAAATGTCAAACTCATAGACCAAGACGCTAAATTTACATTTTTAACCACGGCAAATAAATCATCACATTTCGAGTGATGGAATGAATTTAGGGATCATCAGATATTCATTCATTCCTTCATTTAACACTAACGTACAGAGTAGCCAGTGAATATTAAATAATTCCACATTACTGTAAGTAAATAAAAATTATTCCACATGGATTTCCATATTTCATTTTTGTATTTTTACTCCATTATTTATATTAGAATGGAAAATAGATCAGCTTCAATCTAGTTACCACTTTAAAGGAAATTTCTTTGCTTAGTCCAGGGAGCCCTTGTGTCAGAAGTTAAGGCAAAAGCACTTTGTCTCTCCATCACCCAAGCCCTTTTTCCTTCTCATTACTTTTTTGAAGTGTGGCATGTTTGGGCCATAGTTCTTTCTGCCTTAATCACAGGTGGTGATTAGTTCGGGGCAGGATGGGGTCCCTGGGTCTGAGCCCCCAAACTCAGATTTCTCTAACCATAGTTAATGCTATTTAATTTCCATGACCTCACGTTCCAAGTGATTAAGGAGGTTCCTATTTACCCAGCTTCCCCCACCCACTAGACACTGAGCTAGACACTTGGACCTATATTATCTCATTTAATCCTCCCAAGATCCCTAATGAGCAGGTATTATCATTCCCATATTTTTGCAGGGGATACATGGCTGTTCCAAGGATCAAATAATACTGATCAAGCTGTCAATCTGGAGATTTACAAATGCTAGTTATTCCTCTTGGCAATAGCTGGTTCTCAGTGTTGAATAAGCAAATACCCTTGAACCACATCTGAAAACAACTTCAAACAGCATCTTGAAAGAGAATCTCCCTCCCTTACCACCCCACAGCCCTGACCTACAGGACTGTTTTCTAGAGGTACAAAGGCAGCGTGATGGCCTTGCCTAATATGTTTCCAGATGAATTTCTAGAATAAAAGAGAAACTGGAACCACTTTATTTGACGAGCTGAACACTATAAATGGGTGAGAGCCTCGTCGGCCGGGACCCTCCAGTGCTTTATTCAGCAATCCAGGGGCAAGAAAAGCACTTCCCTCCTGGGTGGAGTCTGTATGGGGACCTTGGGTCTCCTCGATCTTCCAGAAGCGATAGGCCATACTGAGCATGAGTCGGAAAGCCTGCCCGTTTCACTCCTCTCAGCCTTAAGTCTGACGCCACCAACGAAGAGCAGCTGAGCTCTGGACAGCCACATAAAGGGTCAAAGGACCGAGAAATAAACCTCTCTACCAGGCCAGGATGTTCATCCTAACACCTAAGTTAGTAAAAATCCCCTAACAGATAAAGCCAGCTCCCCAGCTGGCTTGGTCACACAACAGCTTTTCCTCCAGGGGCCTCTCACAGCGTCTTCCTAGAGATGGGTCCTTCCACAGTGGAAATGACATAAACTGCTCCCTTGCCTGGATATGGACCCGACCTATGAGCCCCGGTCAGGAAGGAAACGGAGACCTCTGAGGAAAGCACGTGAGAACGGCTAGCAGTTCAGCCCGTGATCAGCGGACCTTTAATAAGAAAGGGTCTGGCCCAGATTTTTTCACGGGCTGGAGTCCTCCTATGTTGCCCTGACTGCCACTCCAAAGGGATGCATGGTGCGAATGTCACTGTTGTCCTCTCTGAACACTGCTTTTCCTTGACATGTGTTTTCCCTTCGGCTTTTGTAATTAGGCAATTTCCAGAGAGCAACACCTAAGTCAGCAATTTTGGACAGTAAGTCATATTAAAAACTATCTCATGGATTGAGTTTCATGGACTCTTTTCACAGCCCTTTTCTATACTCTTATCACATGTTATAATTATGTCTAGACCATGAAAGCAACGACGTGTCTTTGTGACTCATTTCTGAATTCCCAGAGTTTATCCAGGGCTTATCTCATTAGCTAAACACAAATATCCTTTAGGTGAATAAATATGGGTCCTTTTCTTTTCCTTTTATAAATTTATTTATTTATTTGTACTTATTTTTGTCTGTGTCGGGTCTTCGTTGCTGTGCGCAGGTTTTCTGTAGTTGCGGCGAGCGGGGGTCGCTCTTCATTGCCGCGCGCGGGCTTCTCATCGTGGTGGCTTCTCTTGTTGCGGAGCACGGGCTCTAGGCACGTGGGCTTCAGTAGTTGTAGCACACGGGCTCAGTAGCTGTGGCTCGCGGGCTCTAGAGCAGAGGCTCAGTAGTTGTGGCGCACGGGCTTAGTGGCTCGGCGGCATGTGGGATCTTCCCGGACCAGGGCTCGAACTCACGTCCCCTGCATTGGCAGGCGGACTCTTAACCACTGCGCCACCAGGGAAGCTCCTCTTTTCTTTTCTTTCTTTCTTTCTTTTCTTCTCTCCTCTCCTCTCTCTCTCTCTCTTTCTTTCAAAGCAGGATTTGACAAAGCAGATGGGGAAGAAAATCATTTATAAAGACACAGAGGGGGTAAAAGATTTTCAGGCTTTCCATATCGTTTCAGTAATAAGAACCCAGTCTATCCCCATGGATAAAAGCTGTTATTTGCCTGACTGTTCTCCCCAGCAAGCAGTAAAGGAGATATAAGGGAGGAGGGAGACGATGACCACGTTGCTCTATCCATTCTGTCGCAATGGCACAGAACACCCAGGGCCGCTACAGTGGAGGGGCTGAAGGCCTTCCCCTCCGTCTACAAGCTCCTTCGCTTCAGAGCTTTCCTCCTCCCCCAGCCCCATCCAATACTGAAGCCCCTCCTTCTCCCTATTCTAAGGGAGACAGCTGCTAACGCACAGCCCGGGGCCGCCTTGCTCCATCCTGCGTTCACACACCCAAGGCAATCTACAACAAAAAGCAAAGCTGGCCAACCGAGCTGGTGATTGGTCCAGGCTGCCCGCCTGTCATGTCACCTATATTTGTCTCATCTGTCTTATCTGTGTCGAAATGTGACAACCGTGGCATGAACCCGAATGCCAGCTTCTCTTTCCTCGGAAACAGCTGGAGTCCTCTGTCAACACCTGGGGTGCTGATTCCATCCAATAAAGCAGGAACATGAAAGATTAGCTCGTCCCCCTGAACTTCAAAATGGTGCTTCTTTTTAAAGCCACTGCTTTCAGTCCACCGCTCACTGCTTCTTAAAAGTCCATTTTACTACTTAGCTTGGTTTAAAAAGAAGGACAGATCAAAGTTTCCACCCAATTATAATTCCCCAGAGGGTTGTTCCAAATTTCCCATGTCAGCCAGAAACACAAATAGACCCTATAACCACTGAGTAATTTATGATACTGTCAGGAAATCCACGATTGGATTACACCAATGAAGCCTTTACTGTAACAGTAAATGCCCAGATATAATCATACCTCACGTTCATGGAACGCTTACTATGTGCCAATCACAAGGCTAGGCACTTTACAAGCATTTTCTTTTCTGATGAGAAATGCAAAATGTATTCTCCTCTGTCAGCTCAAAAGCTATCCTCATGGGTAGGCAAAGTCCTTAAGTATCGTGCCCAAAAGTCTAAAACATAAAGTGAATTAAGTTTTAAGTGGATTTTGTAAGTGTATTGATAGTTTTATCAGATTTTTCCAGAATGTCACATACTGAGAATATATCCAGTCTTTAGCTACATTCACCTCCTCAGGCCACTTGTGTCCTCTCTATTATTTTACCGATCCAGTGTCCAAAAATTTGCCAGCCTTTCTAAGAAGAACCTAATTTATGATTTGTCAGTGATAGAGAATGAAAGAGATTCTGAATATCACAGCCTTAAAAAGTGAAATATTTAGTTAATGTAATTTCAGCAAATCCTGCTAGCTTTAACTCTGTGACTGATCAAGATGAGTTGTGTTCTTTCAAAACTTTTCAACTTAAATTCAAATACCACGCACAAATAGGTACTCCTCACTTAACATTTACCCACTTTATATATTTAAATAAAATTAAGCAGTTAACTATATATTGAGACATTCCGGGAAAAAAATGACCCTATGTGGGAAATCGGTGAGCCCACGGAAGCTGCAGGGACAATTCCCTCGTTTCCACACGAGTATCTCCTTTCCGCTGAGGTGTCCCCAAGGTCATCTGGGGGCCATCCGTGTGAACTCAGCTCCTGGCATGAGATCTGGCCCTTCAAGACAACCCAGTCTACGCTGGCTCAACGGGAGAAAATGTTGGCATGGAGATATCTTAAGGCAGCTTTTCTGGTGGCCCTAGAGGTATCATCCACCATCCATGACGGTGGCCTACAGCCCGGCCAGCTGTGTGTGTAAAATCACTGAGTTAAGTCTCCAAACCTCAAAGGAAACCTTGGGAATGACGGAACCACTTGAAGGGCAATGCACCGTTAGCTGCAGAAGATGTAGCCGGAGAGACACAGAACAACTGGGCAGCAGGGGAGCTGTGTTCTAGTCCCATAGCTCAAAGTCCTCTCCCCAGGTGATGTGGGGTCACCCCTCTTACCACTCTTACCACTGTCAGCCCCAGTTTCCTCATCTGCACAACGGGGATGAAAGAACACGACCCTCAGTGTTGCATCTGGCTCTAAAACATTCCTGAAGTCTGTGGTAGGCATTCAGAGGCTTGAACAGCAACCTCCTTGTAAGTGGATCAAAAAGCCAGCACGTGGTCACCAGTATGTCGCTGCACTAGGGAAGCAGGAGAAGAATCACATTTATGTCTGGACCCAAGAGCCACTCATCAGTGGCCACTCCTACTGATCCTGGGTCTTCAAGGACAAGACACTGACTCTTACCTATTTGCATGTTTCTGTTGAGTGTGGGAGGTTTTGACCTACTTGACTTTGCATATTACAAAAGAGACCACAAAATCTAAAGTAACGTGAACATCTCTTTCCCCCTTCTGTGGACACAATGACCCTAATCTTTCTGATATCCTCATTGGACCTTGCCTTCAGAAAATCTACATGACATCAGCCTCTCTCACAGAAACAAAACTCCTTCAGTGTTACGCTATAAAGAAGAGGAAAAATGCCCCAAACCCTTAACCTGGCACTCAAAGACTCAAACTCTTCCCCCAACAAGACTCTTCCGACATCCTCCCTCCTGGCCGCTCCATCGGCAACCTGGGCTCTAGCCAGCATTGTCTAGAATCCCTAAGCTGTCTTGCGGATTGCTGCCAACAGGTCTCTGCTGGCTCACTCCCGAGGAACGCCTCACTCTTCTTTGATGCATAATCCACCCATCTGGCAAGGCGGCTTAAAGCCCACCACCCTGAAGCACTGTTTCTTGTCTACTCAAACCCAGAGCTGGCTCTTCCTCCCCCGAATCCCGAAACACGCCTCTAACCCATCAATCCCGCACCTGTCCATCAACAAGCATTTATTCACTGTCAGGCCCCCGCCCTTCGCCAGGTGCTTCAGACACAGAACTACAAAGCCCATGAAAGCAACAACGTGGACTCTTACCTCACATGCAAATAAGACAAGCACTGGTTAAAAACTAATTGGCAGGGCTTCCCTGGTGGCACAGTGGTTAAGAATCCGCCTGCCCATGCAGGGGACATGAGTTCGAGCCCTGGTCCTCGAAGATCCCGCATGCCGCGGAGCAACTAAGTCTGCGCGCCACAACGACTGAGCCCGTGTGCCACGACTACTGAGCCCGCATGCCACAACTACTGAAGCCCGGGCACCTAGAGCCCATGCTCCACAACAAGAGAAGCCACCGCAGGGAGAAGCCCGCGCACCGCAACGAAGACTAGCTCCCGCTCGCCACCACTAGAGAAAGCCCGCGTGCAGCAACAAAGACCCAACGCAGCGAAAAATAAATAAATAAAAATTAAGGAAGAAAAAAGAAAAAAAAAAAATTGGCAGGTGGTCTGCCTCCAAATTCCACACCTTAACCATCATGCCATTCTAACCCCCTGGTTTCTTACAGTATTTTTACATTATAATATATTGCCAGGCGCAAGGCTGAGGGTTTATGTGAAACATTTTATCTTGTTTTTCCATGATTCTACGCAAGTAAGTACGTTATTAGCCGTTTTACAGAGGAAATGAAGCTAAGCAACAGGTTCAAAAAACTACATTGGTTCCCACAGCCATGTGACTAAAAGGTACCTTGCGTACTTGTCTGTGCATATATCCCAGAACTCTCTGAACTTCTCAAAAACGATTCCAATAACAATAAATCATCAGGCAATAAGACATTCCTATCCGCAGTTGAAGGAGGGAGAGGAGACTCCTCAGGGGGAACAGGCAGATGAGAAGGAGAGAGAAGAAAGATGGAGCCTTAAACTTACTGTTAAGAACATATCCCTAGCTACTAGCTGAAAGGAATGCGGGTGTGGAGGCTGGAGCTCAAGCAGCCATTGAGGTCTGTGAGGCAGCTTAATGGAAGGAAGGCATAAGAGGCAAAACACAAGGTTCGGGGACTCCCTATTAACCTTAAATTGCCTATCTCTGGA
>NW_006782267.1:2655473-2664589 GCF_000442215.2 Lipotes vexillifer | reverse complement strand
AATGGGCCATACTCTTTCCCAAAGTGCAGCAAAGCATTTCCATACAAATCTGTAACATGACCCCCAGTCCGACGCTACCCTTTTGATTAGCCAATACTGGCACATGTGGGGGTGGGGCACCTGTATTCAAGGACCTATTTTCACCGGGTGTCCCTCTACTTTCAGTGTGTTCACCTTCCATTACAGATGGTCTGCCATCCCTCACACTCCAAGGCCTCACACATTACATTATATGTCCCTCACCAGGGTCATTATATGTCATTATATGTCTCACATCTAAGACATAAAATGCATGGTTACCTATATAAAAAAAAAAAGAACATATCCCTAGAGATGTTTTCTTTTACTCCATATATCATAAATAGTTTTTGTACCCAACTAAGAAAATTAAAATATAGGTTTAACATATTTCACAAATATTTGGAAACTGTATTTCGTCACATGGGAAGTTCTAAAAAATATATTGCAGACTAAAGAAATGTTCCCATGAAATAAGTACAAGCAGAATCACAATTTGAAGGGGCCAGTTGGAACTGGTGAGACCTCATATAACCAAAACATTTTGGAAGACATGTGTCTGACGTTCACATATCCCCAGTGGCATCGTGTGACAAAATGTCATAAGGTATATCTACATGTTAGATTAAAATCTAGCCTAGACTTATTGTGAACTAGTCTGAAAAAAGATACAGGGGTTGCACAAGGGATGTGGTAAGTGGGAAAAATAAAAAAGAATGACTGATACCAAACCATCTATGGTAAGTGGGAAAAATAAAAAAGAATGACTGATACCAAACAATCTATGGTAAGTGGGAAAAATAAAAAAAGAATGATACCAAACAATCCACGGACATCTAGTAAATTCAACATTGTTTTCTAATAAACAGCTTGGCAATGGTAGGTGAAATGGCCCTTATTCCAGGAAGTCTTTCTCCATCTCTCAGGTCTGGGGTTGGTGTCGTCCCTGCTTTGGGCAGCGTGCCTCCTTCCACCACCACCAGAGGAAATGTTTACCCACTGGCACTCTCTGCTAAACTTTAAGCTCCGTGAAGGAGAGAGACCGTTTCCGTTCATATTGCCTTCATTTATGCAGCATACATTAACTTACTTCTGCGTGACCTCTCAAAAAACCCCATATGTCAGGGCTTCCCTGGTGGCGCAGTGGTTAAGAATCCGCCTGCCAATGCAGGGGACACAGGTTCAAGCCCTGGCCAGGGAAGATCCCACATGCCGCAGAGCAGCTAAGCCCGTGCGCCACAACTACTGAGCCTGCGCTCTAGAGCCCGCGAGCCACAGCTACTGAGCCCGCGTGCCACAACTACTGAAGCCCGCGTGCCTAGAGCCCGTGCTCCGCAACAAGAGAGGCCACCGCAATGAGAAGCCCGCGCACCGCAACGAAGAGCAGCCCCCGCTCGCCGCAACGAGAGGAAGCCCGCGCGCAGCAACGAACACCCAACGCAGCCAAAAATAGATAAATAAAATAAATAAAAACCCATATGTCAGATACGGTTAATGGGAGGATAAAGGAAATGGCAGGTATAATGGATCTATCAAGTGTCCATCACATAAGAGCATAAAACAAAGGTGAGTTGTTCTACAAGTATTTGAGATCTAGTTTACCAAAATTCACACCATTAAATTTAAACCACTGAAATGCAATACAGACCAAAATAATGATTCACACCCAGCTGGATAAAACATAATGTAATATCTGGCTGTGCTCTTATTTAGAAATTATCTTGTAGAATTTCTTCATCGTGTTTACGGATCAATATCTGCAATATTACTAGGAACAGAATTTAAGTTTTCATGTAGTGTTAAGAGTTGATCATCAGTGAAGCAGCTGACAAGTATTTATTGGGAATTCATTATCTGCAAGACCCTGTGGTCAGTCTTAGGTGGGTGATGGCACAGTGAGAGCCAAAGGTCTCTGCCTAACTTAGGGTGCTTCAATTCTTGAGGGGGACATAGCGTGCGTTCAACTGACTGGATAACTAGGTATACACTGGAGTGATTGTTATGGGTTGGACTGCGGCCCCTAAAATTTCGTATGTTCAAGTCCTAATCCCAAATACTTCAGAATGGAACCTTATTTAGGAATAAGGTCATTGCAGCTCTAATTGGCTGTGATGAGATCATACTGTAGTAAAGTGGGCCCTTAATCCAATATGACTGGTGTCCTTTTAAGAAGGGTAAATCTGGGGCTTCCCTGGCGGTCCAGTGGTTAAGACTCTGCGCTTCCACTGCAGGGCGCCCGGGTTCCATCCCTGGTCGAGGAACTAAGATCCCGCATGCCTCGTGGCACGGCCAGAAAAACAAGAAATTATGCCAAGAAGGGGAAATCTGAACACAAAGACAGGCACAGTGGGAGAGTGCCAGGTGAAGAGACACAGGGAGAAGACAGCCACCTACAACCCAAGGAGAGATGCCTGGAATCCATTCTTCCCTCACAGCCCTCAAAAGGAATCAACTCTGCTGACACCTTGATTTAACACCTCTGGACCCCAGAACTGTAAGACAATACATTTCTTTCCTTTAGGCCACCTAGTTTGTGGTCCCTTGTTGTGGCAGTCGTGGCAAATTCATACGGTGACAAACACTAAATTCTCACAGATGAAGGTTTCTCAACCTGGGCACTATTGAGATTTGGGACCAGACAAGTCTATGTGGGAGCGCCCATCCTGCACCCTGTAGGATGTAGCAGCATCCCTGGCCTCTATCCACATATGTATGCAACACACACACACACACACACACACACACACACACACCACACACCACACACCACACACACACACCCTTTCACTGGAACCTGCACTAGACCGTCTACTATTTTCAGACAAGAAACAAGCTACAGAAACTCGAAGGAAAAAGGAAAAAGTCTAGCTCAGTATCTACTTACAACTTTCCCAACGGCAAATAAAGTACAAGACTTTAAAAAATATAGACCCTTGTGATCTATAAATGAAGCTGAAGTGTGAAATCCCATGTCTTCACCTCCAGAGAAGCGCTACACAGGAAGGCTGAGATTTAATTGGAACCTTTATCAAACTATTATAAAATTACAATGGGATGATCCATTGAAAGGGTTGTTTTTTTTTTTTTTTTTTTTTTTTTTTTTTTACAAATGAACTCCCTCGGCCTACAGAAGGCCAATTAGAGTCAGAAAAGCAAAACAATGATTTGCAACTTCAGCTTCAGCTAACTTGAAGTCAGACGATGCTGAAATTGAAGGGCAAGGAAAGGTAAGTTTTTCTTGGTTTGTGTTATTTTTATAGGTGTTAACTAGAGGAAAGAAACAAGAGCTCCAACACTGTATGCTGGAACAGAGGAAAAGAAATTACTGCATCGTAATTCCTTGAAAACTCCGGTTCTATTAAATTCTCTTACATGTTATGTGGTTCACAAATCAAACTTTTGATCCAAGTTTGGAGGACTGAGAGGCTTCTTAAAATTCAATCAAAATGATGTGAAAAGGTGCACATTATGATATGCTCCATTTAGAGACTTATGCATTTGTCAGGAAGACTTTTCTCTTAAAACAGAGTTCAGGAAATGCTGGTTTAGTTTTCTCTTTGCTTCAATATTTTAAGAGTACTTCCCAATGCATAGTTTCTGAAAGCATTAGATTCCTGATGCTATTTCAAATGATGTGAAAGATTTTGCTTGCATGAATTCTGCATGCTGGAATTTTTTAATGTTTTTTTCCCTTTGTGTCTAGAAAAAAAGGTGTAATGTACAAACGTATATTCCAATCCTCTATATCAACACACGTATACTGAGAGCTCACGTGAGTAAAAAATGTCCCTCAAAGTTGAGTGTTATTGCAAGAAATAATTATTCTTCATAATCACTGCAGAATTCCCCCTCTTCAAATAATGGACTTTTACTAACAGAAGTAAAAAAAAAACATTTTCAAACAGCAGACACCTGAATCCTTACATATTCAATTAACTAAAACAAATCTATCATGTTATCAATGAAAGCATCCTCAAATTCCTACATGCTTTGTGTTTCCACATCATCACAAATCCATTTCTGTACGAGATGCTAAAGCCTCAGGAAAATACATTAAAAGAACACATTTACCTGATGAACCTAGGGGCAGGACAGGAATAAAGACACAGACGTAGAGAATGGACTTGAGGACACGGGGAGGGGGAAGGGTAAGCTGGGACGAAGTGAGAGAGTGGCATGGACATACATACACTACCAAAGGTAAAACAGATAGCTAGTGGGAAGCAGCCGCATAGCACAGGGAGATCAGCTCGGTGCTCTGTGACCACCTAGAGGGGTGGGATAGGGAGGGGGGATGGGAGGGAGGGAGACGCAAGAGGGAAGAGATATGGGAACATATGTATATGTATAACTGATTCGCTTTGTTATAAAGCAGAAACTAACACACCATTGTAAAGCAATTATACTCCAATAAAGACATTTTTAAAAATGGCCAATAAACCAAAAGAAAAAAAAAAAACACATTTACTTTTTCATATCAAAGCAATTAACAAAAATACCCTTTCTTGGTTTTGGTCCTTTCAGTATGCTATTACTTTCTTCAAAAATTCAATGTTTATATTGTACTTAGGTTTTGAAGTACCATAGGCACCCAAATGTCATCTATTCTGTGATTTTTTTAAAACTTCTAACCTAAGTGGCATGTTTTAGAACAAACAGGCTATGCTAGTGTGTTATTTGTTTAAATGCTCATAAGCACATTGTGGGAAATGGCTGTAAATAAATACTTATAAGCATATTTTGTTGAGCGGCTGTGTGTTTTGGTGCACTGGGTGCTGTTTATATGCTTATATTTCTGTAATTAGAAGATAAAATCCACTAGACCATTAATTCTCAGGCCCTCCCGG
This sequence comes from Lipotes vexillifer, assembly GCF_000442215.2. Taxonomy (NCBI): domain Eukaryota; kingdom Metazoa; phylum Chordata; class Mammalia; order Artiodactyla; family Lipotidae; genus Lipotes; species Lipotes vexillifer. Next base: position 2,659,724 of record NW_006782267.1, on the reverse strand, counting down.
TAACAGTATAAAATGACCGCTAACCCACTGGCTTGATTAGACAAGTGTGCAGGGCTCTTAACTGAAGAGTTTCATTTTCATCACAAAAAGGGCTAGGGCATTAAAAGTGTCTCGTCTTAAATTTGGAGACGTAAATAACTAAGAACTCCTCTGTGATGGTACACAATTCATGAGAAGAACTCGAGGATCAGGTTTAAATATCAAGTCTGGGAACTGCTGAATATGGAACCTCATCGTGGTGCTTTGACAAATGGTCACTAAAGGTAGTGTCAAGCCAATTGAAGGAACATTTTTTTGAATAAAAAAACCGATCTGGCAGCTTTACGTTTCGGAAAGCAAAAACACCTAGGTCCTTGAAAACCAACTTACGGTTACCAAAGGGGAAAGGTGGTCATGGGGGGGTGATAAATGAGGAGTTTGGGATTAACAGATACACACTACTATATGTAAAACAGGTAACCAACAAGGGCGTACTGTATAGCACCAGGAACTCTACTCAATATTCTGTAATAACCTAAAAGGGAAAAGAATCTGAAAAAGAAAATATGTAACTGAATCACTCTGCTCTGCATCTGAAACTAACACAACATTGCAAATCAACCATATCATTCAATTTTTCAAAAAAGGAAAAAAACCCACTTATGTTCAATCATCCTAAGTATTCTGTCCCCCACCAAAAAAGGGTGGAGGGATCACCTTGGTTTCTAAAATTTGATAGCCACAGCAATCTCTGAAGAATTTGCTTTCGCATCACAATTCACACACGCACTGCCTTTGCCATCAAGAACTTTGGAGGTGTGTTTTTGGCTACCTTCGTGCGCGGCACTAGAAAACCAGGCAGCATGTGTCTTCCCTTGTCTGTATCACCTCGGTCCTCTGGCTCAGCTCTCTAAAGATGGTTTTATACTAGTCACCTCACTTTTGAGTGAGGCATGCTGCCCAGGTGATGCTTTTGTCCCCCAAGTGACGTTTGGAAGCAAGGATTCACTTCGGCATGCCAAACTCCCTCAGCATACCAAGAAATAGCCACCAAATCACAGATGTGGTCCATTCATCCCAGCATCCCCCAAATAAACTATGTGGTCCTGGTAAACACAAGCCCCCATCAGCGCCGAGGAGAAGTGATAGGAACCATTTGTGAGACGTGATGATGCGCTCCGAGCGGTAATACTTTTGATCATGTGATTCATTTTGTTTGCTCAACACAGTGTGTGTTTGTCCTGAGAGGAAGGGCTTCAATATATATTTACGCAAAGCTCTTAATTTATACTTCCTTTCCTTTTAATTGGCAACTTGTTACCTAAAATTAGCTGGTGAACAGAGTAGACAGAGCGTCTCATGATCAGAGCAAACTCTCTCGGCTGAGTTTGCAATAATTAGACCCACCGTCGCCCGCAGATGAACAGACACCTGGAGGCCTGGCTTATTTCTTCCCTGGTGCCTTCTCTCCATATTTAGAGAGTGATTTTTTAAATCTGACGTATAGTCATATTAATTATCATTCCCTGAGGTGGAGTTTGGTTCCTAATTCATGTTGAAAGTGAAGTTCAAACATTCTTGCCTGTAACCTTATGGCGTAAAAAGCCTCCACGAAAAGGAATTCTTCCGTGAAACCCGAGACGATCGGGACACTCTAGTTCACCAACACGCTAGATATCATTTACGCAAGGAATAAAAGGTCACGTGTCCTCTAAAATCCCACATTTGCTATAGGCATTTCTCCTTCTATTCTTCTGTTTGGGCAGTAACTAGATACAGGTACGATGCAAGTGAAATGAGTTTTCCCTGATGAGTAAGGAAAATAAACGCCCCCAAAATGCCCAAACCCGGATTTCATCTGCCATTCCTTCTCATGCGCGCACGCTCTCGTTCTCTCTCGCTCTCTCTCAACTGCAAGGATTGAAAATGATCCAGATTTTTGAGAATTCGCCCTCACCTTGACAACGCTAACATTACAAGCAGCAGTCAACTTTTACAAGACACCCTTATTGTGTAACGTGGCTACGCTGCCAAAAGGACGTGCTATAACGAATCAGATAACAAAGGCGAAGAGAAAACCTTCACCTGCCACGTAGCTAGCAGTGAATATACTTTTTCTTTCCATGACATTTGCTGGCAGAAAGGGGTTCGGCTTAAGGCGGATCGGACTAACCTTCAATTTGTCATAGCGCTCACTCAAAGCTGCCACCTGATGATCTCGGTGCCGCCCGACCAGTTTACACAAGGCACAGATTAACTGGTCATCGGTCACGCAGTACATATTCACCTTCTCATCCTCGTGCTCCAGGCACATCAGCCCCCGAATGTGCGAGTCCGGGATGGGCTCAATCAGACGGTGGCCTGTAAAGGGCTTCTTGTTCGGGTGAGTGGCTTTCAGGCACTCGTCACAGTAGGACACTTCACAAGTGACACAGGTCTTCACGGCGTCTTGGGCAGGATCCTGGTCACAGAACTGGCAGAGGACTTTCTCGGCCGAAGTCATGCTGTTGGCGTCGAACGGCCGCTCCCGGCGGGTCTCGCTGGGGGAATTGGGCCCGCTCACCGAAGCTTTCTGGAACCTGTCGATGATGTTCTGCAGGGTGACGTTGCGCTTGAGCCCGTCTAGACCTCGCTGGCTGAGCGTGATGACATGTCGGCAGGTGGGGCACTGGAAGGCAGTGATGGACTCCACGGACTCGTTGGTGGCGCAGTGTGACACCAGGATGCGGTGGGCGCAGTTGAAGCAGAGGCTGTGTGCGCAGGGGAGCAGAAGAGGGTCCTCAAAGAGCTCCAGACAAATAGGGCAGGTCAGCTCCGACTCCAGTGTTTCCATCTTCAGGCAAAGCTCTCCTGGGTCATCAGCAAAATCCAAGGAAGCTGATCAGCTATCTGGAAACAGAACGTAAGATTTGATTAGGCACGAGCGGGTCAGCCATGCGGGGCTGTCAGTTTTGAATACATCTCAGAATAATTCCCAACACAGGTCACGGAAGGGTAAATGTGTGTACATTCCAAATAATTCTCTATTCACTGGGGAAATGGGGGGTGTGGGGAAACACCCTAAGCCAGCAGACCAGCTAACATTTCCTCAAGGTTCCCGTCACTGAAAGCGGCATTTTTTTTTTTTTTTTTGGCGATTTTGTTCTTTAAAGGTTCTCACTCCAAACTGGCAAGTTCTTGAAACTGTAATTTCCATATCTAATCACAATAATCTTACTGTGTCATGGCCAAGTTTTCCTTGTGTTGAAAATGAAAACGTAGAAACATTAATTAATGAACTATGGAGTCTTTCATAACTTTGATGTTAAGTATATGTGTTTTAAGGGCCTCTACTCTGTGATACCGAACCAGGCTTCAGAGAAGGAGAAAGGCACTTATTGTAGAAATGGGCATGAAATGTGTATGAAATCAAACGCATGATTTCAGGGGTAATGATAATGCTTCAGCAGGGGATGTCAGTTTCCAAAAATACATTCCCGAGAAAAAACAGTGACTTTCACAAAGATGATTGTGATAAAGGCAACGTTTCTGGCATGCATTTGTTACTCTTCTGAATAATTCTATTGTTTAATCCAGCGGTGGGACGTGGGTGGGCAGAGGGAAGCAAAGAAAAATATCTGGGGGCCTTTTCAGCGGCTGCGGTGAGCTTGGGGACCAACGACTAATAACGACATAGTTCATTAGAACAAGGATTTTCGTGGCTACAATATTCACTTGCTAAGTTGTAACAGTGGGGACGATTACAGTTGAGAAAGCAGTTGAAGGTAGTCGCAGTCCTCCGAGGAGATTTACAAGGGCTGCCGAAGGACCCTGCACAGCCCTCCCGGCCTGAAATCTCCCATCAAGGGCTTGTCACTGCCGCCAGCGACAGGCCGGGCTAGCAGGAGGTCCAGCCTCACACTCAGGGCCACGTTGGCCCGGGCACGACCTCCGGCAGCTTTGTTGCTCCCCTCCAGGCGGCCTTCGGGTGGCCCAGCTGCACGCTCCCCTTGCCGGGAAGACTTGCTGCTTTTGTGAACTCTCGCCTGCCTCCCCTTCCAAAACGGGAGGGCAAAGAATCCCACATAAACCCCTGCTCATTAAGAGGGAAGAGGCCTCATGCTCATTAGCAGGCCTGGGAACCAAGCCTCTTTGAACCTTCTCCCTTTCAAGGCCATTAGCAGAGGTCTGCGCAACAGTGACGGGCATATTAGATGCAGCCCACTGCGGGCTGTGGGAGAACCGTGCAGTTCACCCAGTAGATGCAAGGTTCAAATCACACTCCGGGGCGGG
>NW_006782267.1:2651987-2655409 GCF_000442215.2 Lipotes vexillifer | reverse complement strand
GGGGGTTCTCAGCCTGATTCATAGGAAGGCTTCACATCCAAAGCTATGTTTAGTGATTCTGACAATCAGCCTTTTTGTATTCACACCTCCATTTATTTACAAAATTCGCAATTTCTGGAAAGCCCTGACCCTCTCTGAAATAGCATCCCTCAGAAATACCATGGGGTGCTGTGGTTAAACTAATGTTCATCTTGCTATCAACTGAACGGTAACTGATCATTAAAAGTGTAAAGTATGTGCTAAGCTTGTTAAAACTTAAAGGGCTACTGGCTTCATCTTAAAGACCACTCCAGCCATCCGCTAATGTTAAACTACATAAGAAAGGATAAATGGGCAGCTGAGATTTGAAATATTAAAGGTTTCTCATCTTTCCACAACCTACAGTGGAAACCCCAGGGCTGCTGTTGTGAGAAACTTACCATCCCCGCTTGGTCCCGGCCAACCCTTCCTACACAAATAGCTTAGAAGAAATGACAAGGTTTTACCTATTAATCATCATTTTGGTTCATCATGGAAAAACAGAATTCTCTCTACATCAAATCTCTTCTCACTTCCCATCAGAAGCACGTAAAGGAAAAAAAGGTAAGCCCCTTTGGTCTGCTTCGTTCTCAGGTGAAACAAAAACACCTACCGATGGATCTCAACAGAGGGCTGAGTGTCAACTATGCCTGGAGAGTTCTGACGATTGTATTTTTAGGCAGGGGCCAGAATTCTATCCCGGAGCGGTGCAATCAGAATTTCTAGAGGTGATGACGCTGCCGACCCCGATGGAAATGCTGACATTATATTCAAGAGACGTTTACCGAATGCCAGGCACTGAGCTGGCTCGAGAAGCCAGATTCTGGCTTCCTCCTCTTCCCCTTTCTATGATCATGGACCAAGCCAACAAACATCCTCTCCTACCTGGATGATCGCAGTATTTTTTTCTAAATGGTCTCCTGGCTTCTGCTCACTCTTGCGCCCCACCCCACCCCGCACCCATAGTCTATGCTCCATTCAGAAGCCAGAGCCTGTTAAAACACGACAGAGCCTGCCTCACCTCTGCTCTACCCTCCAGGGGTTTCCCATCTCACTCGGGGAGAAATTCAGCAGAATAAAACCAGCCCCAGAAAACACAGACTCAGACAGTGACCTCATTTCCTCCCACGCTACCCCTTGTTCTGCTCTGGGCACATGGCCTCCTTGTGATTCCTCAAGCACGCCACGCACGTCCTGTCTCCCCTTGGCAAGGTCGTTGGAATGACTCTCCGCTCCGATTGTCACCTTCTCTGTGAACCCACGTGAAAGCAATTCCCCTAAGACCACCACGACCACCCACCCACCCATCACGGCAACGCTTCTTCCCCGATCTCGGTTTGTTTTCTTCTATGACGTGCATCGCCGACATAGTGTATTAGTTTGTTCACTGCTCCGTCCCTCCCCACGGCCCCAGCATTAGAATATCAGCTTTACGAGAGCAGAGACTTTGCTTTGCTCTTTGAGGGGTGTACAGCCAGCACCGGGAACAGTGCCTCACACACAGTAAGACTCGGACATTCGTTGGTTGAGTTAATACAAAGTACTGATGTTGGGGACGAAACCAAAAAGAATAAAACCTAACCCTTGCTTTCAAGAATCTCTCAAAATTATGAGAACAGAGGTCAGCAAAGTTTTTCTACCAAGGCCAAGACAGTAAATATTTTTGGCACTGCAGGACAGACACCCTCTGTTGCAACTACTCAGTTTTGCCACTGTAGCACGCAAAAGCAGCCATACACACTACAGAAATGAGAGATCACAGCTGTCCAATGGAATTATATTTACAAAAGCAGGCAGCAAGCTGGATTTGGCGTGCGGATCTTATTGTGCTGACCCGTGTTTCAGAAGAGAGAAATATGTCCAGCCAGCCAAAAGAGAAATGGAAAGCACTCGCAAAGAAGTATGAATAAAATGCTGTGCCGGCAACAACGGCCACACTGGGAGAGTAAGACTTCGACAAGCATGTACAAGTTTCGAGTGCTAACGGAAAATGCCATGCGATGGGATTTCACCCTGACATCAATGGACACGATGTGAGTCAAGTGCTCAGGGGCAATTTACGTAAGAATGATTTAATAGCAGCTGCTCAGAACTGGACATTTTTTCTTTTATTGCCCTAGCACTTGGCATGGCGCTTTATGCAAGTCTCTATGCTGTAAATGTTGGTTAATTACATTAAGTGATGACAAAATATCTAGATGCAAAGTGAGGTTCAGCCAATTTTCTGAACCTTTGGCCTCTGTGCTGCCAGAAAGGAAGGGGTTTTGATTTGATATCTACAGCGGATCTCATTTTTACTACTTTTATCCAGATTTTGCCATGGTAGCGATATTCTTGTTAAACTACTCAACAATAAATTACTACTAAGCATGCATGCCATTCTCCCACCTTAAAAAAAATAGCATGGTTTATTTTCTAGCTTTCTTTAAAATCTTTTTTTGAGAAATGAAAATGCCATTCATTCTTTCACCAAATACTGAAGTCCCTCTAGGTGCTGAGTCCTGGGACAAGCAATGGTAACACCTGCCCCGCCTACTCACAGCCATCTTCTGGTCTATCAGGGGAGAGAACATACAAACAAATGGTTTTCCAGCATGACAAAAGACACGTGCCAAAGACTTGGGGGAGAAGAGAATGGGGAAGCTTCCTGAAGGAGGCAACACGCAAGTGGGTTTTCAAGATGAACAGGGGTTTCACCAAGCACACAGAGGTGTGACAGTAGGGGCAGATTGTGTGCCAAATGTGAGGAGGGGGAGAGAGAGAGAGAGAGAGAGAGAGAGAGAGAGAGAGAGAGAGAAGAGAGAGAGAGAAGAGAGAGAGAGGGGGGAGAGAGGGGGGAGAGGGGGGAGAGAGGGAGAGATTCTTAGCCTTCACTACAATGGAAGGAAATCACACGTGCCTATCACTGTCAGGAAATGCTAGAGCTCAACATTTTTCTGAATGGGCTGATTGGTTCTCATTCAGAGGATGATGTCGGTCATCATGGGAAGCCTCGCAACAAACTGGGGACAGAAACAATTCACAGCTCACACCTCTACTCGTCCACCGTTTGTGGTTCAGAACAGGGCACAGAACAGCGAATGAGAGGAGAGAGTTGCATGGGTGGCCAGATAATGCGGGATGATCTGCAGCTCTGTTATTAGCTGTGTGTCCCTGGGTGAGTATCCACAGATGTTCCCTCCAATTCACTCCAATCACATCCCTCAGCAGCTAAGTCTTTGGTCACAGGATGCAGTTAAGCTCTGGATGCTCGGAAGCACTGGGCACCAGACATCTTTGCAAGAAACTTTCTTATAGATTCAAGACGTCGAAGAAAAGCACTTCTTTAAAATGGAAACTGAGGGCTTCCCTGGTGGCACAGTGGTTGAGAGTCCGCCTGCCGATGCAGGGGACGCGGCTGGCGG
>NW_006782267.1:2633677-2651754 GCF_000442215.2 Lipotes vexillifer | reverse complement strand
TGTATATATATGTATTAAATATATAATATAAAACATATTAAAATTAAAAATATATTGATGGAGAAATCAAAAGCTTTACAGACAAGCAAAAAAAAAAAATGGTAACTGAGTAAATGGATATTTACTTTCCACACCTCTCCCCTTGCTCCTTTACCTCCACTCCCACCCCTCATTCTGTGTAGCACTGAGATGGGGTTTTTCTGATTTTCCTCTCTCTCCTCCAGCTAAGCAAAGCCTAGGTGTTTTCGAAAGGGCCAGCCAGCCTTCCATCCAATAGCCATCCACGCTGATCCACGTACGTGCCTTCTCTGACACCTAGGCTCATGTCTTGCAGCGCCATCTCTTTTCCGAATCTCAGTTCAGCACTGACAGTACTTGGCTTCATTTACTGTAAGCGCTTCAACTCAGAGCGTGCATCTCACGGGACTCATCAGCTTCCCTCCCAAACCATGTGCCTCCCAGGCCTCCTGCTATCTCCTCATGGCGCTCCCATTCTCCTGATCAGCACAAGTCAGAGACCCGCCTCATTTTCTACTCCTCCCTTTCTGGGGCAGGCAGAATAACGGCCCCCCCCCCCAAGGCTGGCCACATCCTCATACCGGACACCTGTGGATGTTTTACGTTACAGGGCAAAGGGGAGTTCAGGTAGCAGATGGATTTAAGGTTGTCAAGCAGCTGACCTTGAGACAAGGGGATTAGCCTGATCATCCAGGTGGACTCAATGTAAACACGAAGGTCTTTAAATGTGGAAATGGGAGGCAAAAGAGGCGAGTCACAGGATGCCATGTGAAAGAGACTTGACAAGCTATTGCTGGCTTTGAATACAGGAGGAGGCCACAAGCCAAGGAATGTGAGAAGCCTCCAGAAGCTAGAGAAGGTGGACAAACAGATTATCCTCCAGAGCCTCCAAAAGGAATACAGCCCTGCAGATGCCTTGATGACAGCCCAGTGAGACCAGCGTCAGACTGATGACCGCCAGTGTTGTTTCAAGCCATCAAGTTTGTGGTAATTTGTTACAGAACCAATAGGAAACTGTACACTCTCCCCCAAATCCAAACCATTAGCCAAGACACATAAATGTCAAACCTTGGTAGTTCTTTGACTGCTTTCTCTGTTCCCACCGCCTCCGTGTTGATCTAGATCTCTACTGCATTCCAAGACTATTGCCAAAAACAAACGAACAAACAAACAAACAAACAAAAACCCACACAGGGCTTCCCTGGTGGCGCAGTGGTTGAGGGTCCGCCTGCCGATGCAGGGGACGCGGGTTCGCGCCCCGGTCCGGGAAGATCCCACATGCCGCGGAGCGGCTGGGCCCGTGAGCCGTGGCCGCTGAGCCTGCGCGTCCGGAGCCTGTGCTCCGCGAGGGGAGAGGCCGCAGCGGTGAGAGGCCCGCGTACCGCAAAAAAAAAAAAAAAAAAAAAAAAACCCACACAAAAATATCTCCTAATTTGATTTATTACCTCCAATCTTTCGTCTTTCAGTTTCATCTTTGCAACATGCTTCGGGCATCATAACTTTTTCCGGTCACTTCTCTTAAAGGCTCAAAACACTGAGCAGCTCCCTGCTGCCCAGAGTATGAGTCCTGACATCTGATCTCCTTTTTCAAAGCCTTGCCCAACTTTCTCCCAAACTGCTGCTTTAACCTTACTCCCTATCACTCACCTCCTGTACCAGAGACCCAGTAAATGGGACCATTTCTGCTCTCAGCAATTGTCCTTGCTTTTCTTCCTATAGCACAAATCATTTTCACCCTTGTGAGTTTTTTGGGTTTTGTTTTTTTTTTTTTCGGTTTCTTGTTTTTGTTTTCTGGTTTTTTTAAAAATGACAGCCGAACCTCCTAGAAGCCCAAAGAGCCCTGGCCACTACTGTATTTGGGGATTTCATACTAAACAAAGAAGAAATGTTTTAAAAGACGGCTCTAAATACTGTGACATGTCTGACATGTCTACAGTTAGCCAAGTAAAGCTTTTAGCTGAAAAACACAAAGTAACTACCCCATAGTCACAAAATAACTAAAATATTTATTTGAAAATTGTATTTCCTAGTACACAACAGAGTGATCAGTAATGAGACTCAGGTTTAAAGTTACATGAGTTATCTTCTTTCATCATTCATTCAACAGAATCAGATTAGCTCTGGGACCGATACAGGCAGGCATGAGTGAGCACAAACTCCGATCTCGTATGGAGGTAACATTCATAGTCAGAACTTGAGACCAACACAAAGACTGCGGGAGAGCTAGCGGTGAGGCTGTAGGGCTGACAGCACCTTGGCACCCAGGTGATGGTGAAGGTGATCTGGCTGATCCAGCTGCCTGGGCAGATGCCCCCTTGCTCCCTCTGGGCTCTAGGTATCATCAACCTGAGCTAGCACTCATCCCAGGAGGAGGACTTTCCCGGAGGGAGAAGGGTTTTCTTTTGTCCAAGGTACAGGATACGGAAGGAAACAAACTGGCGGAGAAAGTTCCCAGTGGAAAAGGAAAGACACTGGGACTTAAGGAGTTCAGATGTAGGGTTCAGGCTAGAGAAGGGAGATGGCTGAACTCAGGATGGGTGCCCTTATGGATCACTGTGATAGGCCAGGGAGATGCAAGTTAAGAGGGTTCACATCTGTGTTCATATCTCTTGGATTCATCTTTTTTTGCCCCCTCCTTTGAAGTAAAAGGCAAAACTATTCACCTGACAAGTCAATGGCAGAGAAAACATTTAAGCCCCTGCCTAGGCTGTCACAACGCTTGCCACCATCCTGCTGGGTAGCTCATTTTACAATTGCACAACTTTATTGCTTGGAGTCTCTCCTGACTTCCGCTATGACTTAATGAAGATAACCTGCATCTTGAAGAAACATCTAGGACCCCTGTGAGGACGGCATGCATTGCCAGGTTTAATCCATGGTCAAAGTCAATGAGCAGACTTTCCAGTTCAAAACCCCAGCAGTATGGCAATTTTACCCATATAATCAAGAAGTGACCAAGGATTACGAATCTCCAGACCAAGTGCACTCTATGAATTCAATCACGCACTAGAATAAGGAGATATTCAATTGTCAGCAAGTCATCCCTGAGTTTTTTATTCCAAACTTCTCTTAATGGAGACGTTGACGTTTTAATCATAAGGTAAATCCATCTCTCAATGCTTCCCTACAAGGTATTCTATGTCATGTCTGCATACTCCATCAACAATAATAATTTTTCTAATTTGGAGTATATGAAAAAGAACATGCATTCTAGCCACGTATAATTTTACTTTCAGTCCCTCACTTTGTAAGCTCCGAAAACCATCTCTATGAGGGAAATCAATGTGTCACTGGACCAAGGAATAAACTTGGATACCAACGCTGGGAGGCCTGTGGTCAACTGCTAATATCAGGTGGCTCTCAGCCACTGCCTGGGTGATTCCCAAGGACTTCGTCCGTTTTTCTCCCCCCAAATATCCTCTGGAGTATGGAAACTAAGCTTGATGTTAACCAAAACATATGTTTTACCAAAACATAACTGAGATTGCAAACACCGTCAAAACTGCACGTTACACCAAGCCACATAAAAATGGTTTGGTAAAAGAAATTCCTAAAAGTGTTGTGAAAAAGAGACAGCGCCAGAAATGCTATGCCTAAATTTAATTCTTTAAGAATTAAAAGAATTCTTTTAAATTTCAGAAACAGCATCAAGTCAATTTCCTATCCTCTCTCCTCACATGAGTAATTAAGGTTGAGTTGACTTACTGCCGTCTGGATTTTTGCTATGAGATTATGTCTATTACAGAGCCACAGGTGGAGTTTTTTTTTTTTTTAAGGACTGTGGAACCATGTTTTTATCTTGGATCAGCAGAAATACAGACTGTCAGAGGACTAAATACTTGGGAATTGGGAAACACTGGAATTGAACCTCAGTTGGTGAGGCAGGGTTTGCAACAGAGCCTAAACTCAGAAAGGACGTGGTCTCATCTCAGATCAATATAACCTCCAAACCCCAAACATGACCTAACAGAAACTCAGTAAAAACTGGGCGCTATACCCCAGATGAATTCACCAGAAATCGAGTATTTTAGAAAACAGAACAGGGCTTCCCTGGTGGCACAGTGGCTAAGAATCCGCCTGCCAGTACAGGGGACACGGGTTCGAGCCCTGGCCAGGGAAGATCCCACATGCCGGAGAGCAACTAAGCCCGTGCGCCACAGCTACTGAGCCTGCGCTCTAGAGCCCGCGAGCCACAACTACTGAGCCCACGTGCCACAACTACTGAAGCCTGCGCGCCTAGAGCCCGTGCTCCGCAACAAGAGAAGCCACGACAATGAGAAGTCCGCGCACCGCAACGAAGAGTAGCTCCCGCTCGCCGCAACTACCGAAAGCCTGTGCGCAGCAAACGAAGACCCAGCACAGCCGAAAACAAAACCAAATAAATAAATAAATGTATTTTTAAAAAACAACATAATACAAGCACTCAATGTCTGCACATTCAATCCTGGTTTAGTATTTAACTTTGAGTTATTAAAAAAACACACAATAAAAATACTACCAGAGGGCTTCCTTGGTGGCACAGTGGTTGGGAGTCCGCCTGCCGATGCAGGGGACACGGGTTCGTGCCCCGGTCCGGGAGGATCCCACATGCCGCGGAGCGGCTGGGCCCGTGAGCCATGGCCGCTGAGCCTGCGCGTCCGGCGCCTGTGCTCCGCAACGGGAGAGGCCACAGCAGTGAGAGGCCCGCGTGCCGCAAAAAAAAAGAGAAAAAAAAATACTACCAGAATGCTACTTTACTGATTAGTATCGTGGCTGATTTGAGAAGCAGGTGAGTCAGTAAATGCACAATAAAACAGAGCCATGGGATGATGGAAAGAGGGGCAAGGGAGATTCAACTGAATTTAATGGCATTCTGAAAAGACTAGAAATTGAAACCACCACACATAGGCTATATCCCACCCCAAGTGACGGCAGAGAACAGTCAAAATGCAAAAGGGCTCTTAAAGCAACAGTATAAATAATACATGGAATAGGAACACGTGAAGAAAGAAGTGATCCCGTAGCATTCTATAGGTAATGCCTCTGAAATATCACTGTTGTTGACCTCCGACCGTCAGCACATTCAAATTCGTTCACTTCATTATGAAGAGACTAGTAAAAAATTTCTGCCAACCAAGTTGTAGGAGACCAGAGGGAGTGATGGGGAAGAAAAGGGAAAAGAAAATAAGCACGGAGGCACTGGCCTCAAGTTTTAAAATAACTAATGAGTACAAGAGATATTTTTAATCGCTTGTCATTTCATCTGTATTCTAGGGAGTGCTGAAGTTCAGATGTTTTACCTGATACCTGAACTGAGAACCAGGAAAGGCTTTTAATTTCAGCCAACACCCACCTGGTGGAATTCAGGCAAATTGAATTAAACTGTTCACAAACCCTTTCTGTCCTTCCACATCTGTCTAGAACACGCTCATTTTTTAATAATTGGATCTCTAGGACATTCTTTAAAATAATCACATACTCTCTTGCCCATGCAACCTGATTAATAATGAATGAACATTCCTGAAAAGAATCACTTGGAAGCCTGGCAGATGTCTTTAGGGATATGAAGCCTTTAATGATAAAAATTAAGGAGAAACGGGAGCTAGGTCACACTGTCTGGTTATTTTAATTGAAACCCAGTCTTCCAAGTTTACTTAACAGAATGCTTAAATACACCTTCTGGAGTTCATTTATACCAGCAGACAAGCAAAAAGACACAAATGGCGACGGAAAGAAGCAATGCTGATTTCTGGAGGAACGACTGCCCGATTCTGCCCTGTCTTAACAGTGAAGAAACCCCTTCAACAGTCTCAGAAACGCAATTTGTTCTACTGAAAGACGGATCAACAGGTTAAAAACAGGAAATAGAACATTCGTCCTTAAGAGTTCTTTTAGCATCTCTCCGGATTCTTACAAAAAGATTGCCTTGAATACCCACCAATGGACTGCACCCTAGTTCTTTTTGAAGAAACATCGCCGTAGGCAGAGGATGGGGACCCACGAAATGACAGACAGGCCACCGAGACCAGGTGGTGGGTGGCAGGCAGTGCTGGAGCGGTCCTGTGTGTCTGTGCAAGCGTCAACGGTGAAACACAACAGGAAAGTCGACGCGACAATTCCAGGAAGGCCAGCTCCGCGTCATCCAGCCCACCAGGGCTGCTGAGTTGAAGAATCAAAACTCCCTCTTGCTTTCTAACTGCCTTTTCCTCGGACCCTGCCGTGGCTTCCCTGGGCCCTGGCCCACTCAGTGCTCATCTGAACCAAATGAAAAGGCAGCTTGGGTCAGGTCAACACCCACTGCCTCGTCTCCCCCTCCCCGAAATCATGACTTGGCACCAGGACCTGTACCCTCACTGCTCACAGGGACCAGCAGTGGGTCAGTGTCCTACAGCTGAGCGCCGGATGCCAGCTTTCCACACTGCCAATGGGAGCCGTCCCACGCCAGCTCCCGGGGTCACCAACGGGCACTGGCTTCCCTTGAGTTTTGATCCTTTCGGCCTCTTCCTGAGCACATGATCACATTATGCTCTGGACGCTGCTTTGTCTTTTTTTTAAATAATATACTTCTTATTTTGCGTGTATCTTCTGAATTAAAATATACCATCTAGGAGAAGTTTTTTTTTTAACGCTACGTCAGGAAGCATGATCTCTTGTAGAGACACAATAAAGCAGAGTCATCGTTTCTTTGAGAAAGATCTAAATTGCAATCTATCATCCTGAGAAACAACTGAAAATATACATATGAATTATACATGTATGTCTACACACCCACAAGCAAGCTTTACATATATACACTACATATATGTAGATATTACATACACATAGACATATATGTCTATGTGTACATATAATACAAGCATAAACACACACACAACACACAAAGCAAATCTGTGACGGGTGTCCCAAATTTCAGTCTCCAGAATGGCAAAGAAAGAGTGAATCGAGAACGGAAAGTAATCTTTTAAAAACCGATTGTCTGAAGGAAGAAACGAAAGTAGTCTTCCGCAAAGCAAAAAAAAAAAAAAAAACTGCCCTGCTTGTCACACTGCACAAGGCTAAAAAGCGCAACTAAAGGAAATCATCAGAAAAGTGTAAAAAAAAAAACCAAAAAACAAAACCCATTTAAAAACCTACACTGCTTGCGAACCCGCACAATTCGATTTGTAAACCAGACATTTGGACTCCACCAAAGGTGTTTAAAGAACCTTTTTTTTTTTTTTTTTAACTTTAAAGAACATTCTTGATACAGGGCCAGCAGGAGGCAAGAACAGCTTCCCCGTGTCACCTGGTTCACACGTTGTGACAGCTACTTTCATGCCACTGCAACCCCTCATGGTAAAAAACCAAAGCACGCCTCTCATGTTTGGACATAAAAATGCAAACATACATTTTCTTGACTTGTGTCTCTACTAATCATAATTGCATTTGTCTTTTAACAATAGGAAAAGGGGTTACTCAATTTCACCTACAGATGACTGCTCTAAGAAGTCTTCACTCTCCATGGAAGGGACACACGTACATCGTCCAATAGAACAAAAGAACTGTTCATCAAGAGATTTGAAAGCACCGCTTTTGTTAAAACAACATTAAAATTGTCAGAATTTCTCCAAGACATTTTGGCGTTGTTGTGGAAAAGTTAGCCTGAAACATCAGGAAACATTTACTCTGCCCCTCAAAAACCAAAGGAAATGATAAACAACAACAAGCTCTATCATCTTCTAGAGAGCATAATCTCTGACCACCTCAACAGGAAATTTCCCACTGTCAGAGGGTCTCCCGACATTTCGTAGCTTTTAGAGTTTATGTTAAGAAAGAAAGCATCCGGTTTTAAAGACAAATGGAACGTATTTTACACTAAATTGAAAATGACGGATGTTTTCCAGGTCTATGCTGTACGGGTGTCAGGCAACAATCTGGTTCTGAAGGCCGTGAGAGCAGACTTGAAAGAGCAGGGAGTGGGAATGTGTCGCATCTAGTCTCCTGACAAAAATCTAAATCGAACCTTCTGGAAGAGCAGGCCCAACAGCATGGTGGTGGCAGAAATGGAGGCCACTGAGTCCTGTGAAACCAACCACAGAGGAAAAGTGCTCCAACACTGCCCTCCCTGAATGCTTTTCCAAGTGTATATTCATAGCTCAGTAGGCACTTCCACATACATTCACAGAACTATTTCTATGCCTATATAAAATCCTATGTATGTCTACAGTGTTATTAGTTCTTGGAGCCACATACAAACATGCATGTGGATACATCTGTACACACATACATGTACAAAAGCACCTTTGCAAAATTCCTTGGAACTTGCTGGTATTCACTCTTCACAAACCTCTGGGTTATAGCATCCCTCCTGCATGAGAAAAACTTTCCTTCCTCTGTGCAAAATCAGAAACCTGTAAATAATTTATATATGAAAAACCAAACCAAACAAACAAATGACCAAAAAGAATCTGCCACTCATATTTGAAAAGGGTGACCTGGAAATCAGCAAAACCACACAAGAGGTCTAGTCTCCGGAGGACAAGACCAGTGGAGCTGCATTTTGACAGCAAGAAAATCCCACCTGGAAAACTGCTTGCCTCTTGGGGAAATGTTTTCTTACTTCATTCCTCCAACACTCCTCTGGAAGGCAGAGAAAATGCACATTCACCCCTTCCCACTTCTTATCACCAGGAGGAAAACGTATCAGTAAATAGCTGCTGCTGACGGCCAATGTGGCACTGCACAATTTTTCTCTTAAGTTCAATGACACGACATACACAACTATGCACTCAGGTAATGACAGTGTTACACAGGAGCTACTACTTATTGTAAGAAGTTCTTCTTGGGAAGAACTGCAAGATTGGGAAATTCTCTCAAATATGATAGCTCCTTTTCTCAAAGGAAATCGCTTTTCCTCTCCATTTTTAAAGCTAGCCACACACAAAACCCTAGTGCTCACAAGACCCTGAAGCTCCTTTGCCATGTTAAAAAATAAAGTAACCCTGCTTCACAACTCCTGGTTAACTTTTATGAAGAACACGTTTTAAACATTTCCCGTGATCACTCAAGCCCTACAGTCAGGGGATGCAGTCTTTTTTTTTTTTTTTTTTTTTTTCTTAGCAACATGGAGAAATTGCTAATTCCTCATGTCTGTTCTCATCTGTTTACAGTTTTTTTTTTTTTTTTTTTTTTTTTTCCCTAAGGCAACAGAAAGAGGAGGGACTCTATTGTTCTGAGTTGTTATTGTAAAGCACCACACGAGGGATGGGGAACATGGGAACAGGGCAATGAGAAGGACAAGGGTGCTGACAAACGAAAATAGGATATTAAGAACAGTGTCGGAACTGGGTGTCCCGACAGAACAAAGGCAGGAGGCTTCTTGGGAGAAGTTTGACCAAAAATACCTTGAACTGATTTCAATGCTAATGGATGAACTCATTTTCCTGGCAGCAAGAGATCTTTCTGGGGCAGTAAAATTAGTTTATCATTAACACACACACACACACACACACACACACACACACACACACACACACACAGAGTATCATAAAATTAAAACTGCTTTCAAATCACACTAAATCACCCACTTTTCAACTTGTGATCCACTTCTTGAGAATTCTAGATCTATGTTTTGCCCCATCTAAAATCAAATACTCTTTTTCGTTCGATAACTGAGCTAACTTAGTATGTATTCCTAAGGAAATCAAATTTTTTGATTAGCATATTCTAACTTACATTGTAAAGCTAACCTTGAAACAGAGCTTTCTAGAACTCCCAGAGAAGCTAAGGAAAGGGTTCTACTTTGAGAAACAATCGCTGCAACTGACTTGCTAACATTAACATAACAGCCAGGTTTTGTCAAGTCATGCTTTTATCATCTCATACTTTTCTTCTGACGCAAATTCTGCTAAAGCTGCTAGTAGGACGATGGACTTAAGATCATCGGAGTTCATCCAGTTTATTGGACTTATCACACAATAAGAATTATTATTATTATTTGCAGTCTCTAAGCTAAAGGCGTTTAGAACAGTAAACAATATACCCTTATCTTGCATTGCATCTAAAATTGCAAGCTTTTTCCCTCTTCTCTAAGTTCTACTATTCTTTTTTCCTTTCCCCATCCTTTCCTTCTATTGTGAGATGAGAGATGAACCGATAGGCTTTCGTCTTTCAGATCACGCATTTCATCCGCCTTTCTCTTGGACGTGTTGTCAGAAAACTCAGGGTTAAGCCCTGAGCTCAGCTGGCCCCACCTGTCCTCGGTCTAGTTTTGGGGTGAGGCCATCGGTGCGGTGTCGTGCAAAGAAACGTGTACCTCAAAACCAGATAAACCTGAGTTCAAACCCTGGCTCTGCCATTTCCTAGCAAAGGCGGGCAGGAGCCAGCTATGCAATGTATCTGACACTCACAGATCCGCGTCCTGTCTCTTACAGCTTCCTTGTCTGTAAACTGTGACAACGAGAGCCGTCTTGAAGGGTCCTTTGAGGATTAAGTTGTGAAGCAAAGTCTTAAAATTTCCTCGCAAAACTGTAGGTCTCACACCTTTCTGCCCCTCTTGTCCTGAATCACCTCTTCCCACTCTTCTTTCAATAAATTCATTATCTGTAATTTTTTAAATTGGAAATCTCTTCAAACCACGTTCGGAAGCAGGAAGGCTACAAATCCATTTATTCATTCACTAACGTTCACTGAGTGTCTTATGTGAAGGAACAGAATGAGTAATAATTCCTATTATTACTAATTCCTACAGTAATAATTCCTATTATTATAATTCCTTTATAATTCCTATAGTAATTAATTAATACTATAATACTATAATTCCTATAGTAATTAATATAATTCCTTTATAATTCCTATATAATAATTCCTATTATTATAATTTCTATTATAATTCCTATTATTATAATTCCTATTATTCCTAATTAATGTTAATTACTCTTTAATAATGGTCTTCACAAAGGCAACCTCATCGATTTCCTGGACTTGGATATACCTCTTTTCATTACCACTGGATCGCCTATCATGATCTTGAGGCTTCAGTTCTCTGCTCCCCAGTGAAGGTCTCCCTTTCCCATATGCATCCTTTGCCAGAATTTTTGATCTTGTAGGAATTAAGGGACCCTGGTATGGGGTGGGGCACGTGAGACCATCAAGAACAGTGAAGGGTTTCAGACTTCTCCTACCGGCAAGCTAATCAGTTAGCCTCCTGGTTTCAGGGGCACTGGCAGGAGACACGAGACTGCTGAATCAGAGACAAAGAACGTTTTGAGTCAGGGCACAGCAAACAGCGTGTGCTTCCTGTTCATGTCGGTTCCCCTTATCCCCAGGTCCCACGGAGCAAATGTCCCGGGTGCGTGCCGCACACACAGGGGTTTGCATCACAGCTGAGCAAACCCAACCTTAGAAGCCTGAATCTTTGAGGATGGACTGCGAGCAAACAAGCCCAACATCTGCCCTGGAAGAGAGTCATGATCTTTATTATAACGGACAACAAACCTGCTTTCTCCCCTGGAGGGAGATGCTCTGTCTCTGTCTTCCAAGGCTATTCGCTGTACCAACATCCTTGAAAAGATAGTCTGGAACAAAGGCAGTCAGTAGCTCAGCTGACCAGGGGTACAGAAACGTGAGAGATCCATGGAGAATCATTCCCCAAGACACAGCTCCCGTCCCCCTCCTGGAGAGCTGGCCAATAGCGGTCCCTAGAATTCAGATCACCACTGGGCTTTCTAGCACTGGTGGCAGAGGCAGCTAACTTGACATGAATGACCTCTGCACCAGACCACAGGTAAGAGGGGCTCATAAGAAAGCGTTCCAGGGAATTCCCTGGTGGTCCAGTGGTTAGGGCTCGGCGCTCTTACTGCCGAGGGCCCGGGTTCAGTCCCTGGTTGGGGAACTAAGACCCTCTAAGGTCAGCTGACGATGCACGAGGAAAACTGGCAGAGAGCAGGTACGCCCCACCCAGAGGTTTTGCCCAGATACAGAGCCCTTAATAACTTCCTTATTCGTCCCAAATCAGCCTGTATCTGGTCTGGAACTTCAACTCTTCACTACTCTTAACCTAAACTCATTTTAAGAGTTTGGAAGAATAAGCCAGTTTTGTTACTTTTATGACATTAGAAATCCTATACGTACATTACTTTGGCTTTCTTTAAGCGTGAAAAAATTCTTTTAGAATTACTTTTGGAGTATAACCGGAGAGAAAGTCACTTCTCTGATTATTTCTTCATTCAACGGGTATTTCTGAGGTTTTGCTGTGTGCCAGGCACCGATGGAGGCCTCAGGAATGCGCTGGTGAATATGACAGCAAAGGTCTGCCCTGAGAGAGCTTACATTTTAATGAGAGAAACATAAAATGGACCAGAAAATGGGCGAGAAAATATGATAATTTCAAAGAACCATACATAAAATCAAAGAAACGAAAAGGATGACTCGATAGAAGGCAGAGGGGTGAGTGCACGTCTGCTTGAGCTCGGAAGATATTTCTACTCTGACCTGTGTAGGCTTTGCTGATATTTTGGCTTTTTCCTCTGCCCATAAACAAGCAAAGAACATCTTAATTTCAGGATAAAACTTTCCGGCATCTGAGCAGAGACTTGTGATTTAATTTCCCAAGTTGTTAAATATTTAGTTTCAGATTTCCTTAAGGAATGATTTCTTTCTCAAGGACGTTAAAATCCAACTTTGACTATTTCTAACATGAAAACACAAAGTGATGAATTATTGGAAATCAGTGACCTCTCTGTTTACTTGATCAATGCAGTTTTAGAGAGAAAAGCCACAATCACACAGTGCACCCAAAAAAATAGGAATTATGTATGGTAATTAGAATTCCCTGAGTGTTTGGTGGCAGGAAGTTAAACCAAAGTTGAAAGGAACCATGGACATGCATGCAGTTAAGGTTACAGGGAAGGGTGTGAAGGAAATTAATTGAGGCACAAGAGTCATTGCTTTTCTCTGGACTTACCTGTTTTTGTCTCTCTAGGAGAAGAAATTTCAGAAAGGAAGGGGAAAGTAGTAGTGAGGAAACAGTGCAGGGGAAATGAAGAGCCAGGGCTTCATGACTGGAGGATCAAAGATGAGTTAATACTAGAAGGTCCCAATGCCTAAGAGCCCTGCTGGGGTCTTACTGACAATGACGGCATTAACAAAAGGTATCTCAACAGAAAGAAATTCACTGGCTAGGCAGAACTGGAATAGCTGCCAGATCATGATCGTTAGACCCCATCTCTTCAAGAAGAGGCTAGAAGGCTAGAGACACCACAGAGGGAACTGTCATGCGAGAATAAAGAGTTGCTACTGTAGCTACAGAAGAGGCCAAGGCAAGGGTTTGGGGAAGTCTGAATGGAGGCTGTCAACCACTCCACACGGAAACACACAAGAAGGTTCAGGAGAGGATGCAGTGGCGAGTTATAAAGCAAACAATTCTCAGAGTGACGTATCCCCAAGCCAAAGGCTTTCTGGCCTAAAAGCCAAGATTTAAACTGTTTCTTTGAAGTCTTGATAATTCTGCAAAAAGAACTATGTAAAACATATACATATTTGTGATCCATATGAAAACAAATCCCATAAATGCTATAAGCCTTCTTCTAATGACTTTAAAAAAAATTCTCTCAAGGCAGGCTAAACTCTGAGATTCTTCTTGCGTTATCAAAATATGTTTCCTGGGCTTCCCTGGTGGCGCAGTGGTTGAGAGTCCGCCTGCCGATGCAGGGGACGCGGGTTCGTGCCCCGGTCTGGGAGGATCCCACATGCCGCGGAGCGGCTGGGCCCGTGGGCCATGGCCGCTGGGCCTGCGCGTCCGGAGGCTGTGCTCCGCAACAGGAGAGGCCACGGCAGTGAGAGGCCCGCATATCGCAAAAAAAAAAAAAAAAAAAAAAATGTTTCCTTGTTATATTTTTGAGAGGTATTATAAATGTAATTATAAATGTAATTTATAAAACAGGAAATCACAATATTACCTTGGAATTAATGTCAAATGGTATGACCTTAGGGTCTTGTTTGTTTGTGGTATAGGATTATGTGAATCTTCAAGAGAAAAAGGTTCATTGTAAGCTAGTAAGTGTGCATTTCATCTTGTACATTTCATCCTTTCATTGGATCAAATTCTGTAAGAAGCTGGCTTTTTGAATATAAGAAAAGGCGACATTCAAAGGACTCAGTACTTGAGATGCAATCTAGGGCTTAAAAATTCACTTACGAAAAAAATGTCTAGCTTTGACAACAGTGACCTTTCCAGGTAGCTAAGCTATCTTCAAGTGGAAATATATTTATTTTGATAATAAATCAAAAACAAGTTTTAATGTCTGATTTATCATCTTTACGGCAAGGATTGCTGGGTTATCCCTTGTTACGTAGTTTCTTTAGCTTGTCCTTATTTAAACCAACATCCACTAGATTCAGGGCTTGGCTCCAAACAATTCCGCCCTGTTGTCTACATCTATTCTTTCCATTACAAATTCCTCCAAGTGACTCTCCCTCATAAATGGATGCAAATATTCCGTTTCACAACTCTACTCGTGTTCTTCTTTTTCAGAATACAGATTGGGCAATCGCTCACTCCTGGGGTGCTGGGCAAAAGGTGTAAGACAAGGGTAGTGTGACTTCCCAGAAGGGAGCTTTGTTGTGTCTGAGCCACTGCCAGGCAACCTCCGCCCACCATCAACGGCCAAAACATCACGGTCCAAAGAGGGGTGCTCTGCTCCCCGTGCCCGCCCCAGCCTACCAGCATCCAGAAGCAATTCTTTGCATGGGTGCTTCTCCATCAATATCCTGACTGGCAGCTCCGAGGATTAAACTCAGGTCCTTTATGCACATTAGCCCCCTGGAGTGTTGA
Organism: Lipotes vexillifer; assembly: GCF_000442215.2. NCBI lineage: Eukaryota > Metazoa > Chordata > Mammalia > Artiodactyla > Lipotidae > Lipotes > Lipotes vexillifer. The sequence goes on along the minus strand of NW_006782267.1, from coordinate 2,636,945 downwards.
ACTCCAAAACCTCTCTTTTCTCCGCCGAGTCTACCCTGTATCTCACAAAACCCTACTTAGCCACTGTGTTACACAGCTTTTCTCATTCTGGGTTAGTAAAAGAAAACAAAACAAAACACCAGACCGTGCAACAATTTGATGGAGATGGTAATGATGGAGCGTTTGGGGCGGAGTGGGCAGATTCCAAGTTCTTTCAGAGCTGAGGCTTGGGAACCCACTTCCCTTCTTTATCATTAAGACGTCGCATTCTCATCAGCAGAATCTTGTTGACAATGGCACAAACGATCAACTGGCTGAACGAAAACTGTGTGTTTTGTATGTGTATACGTATACCCATTAAAAACAAGAAAAAGACCTCAAAACTAGTGAATGAAAATCAAGACCAGCGTCTTCTTAATCAAGCAGAATTTCCTGCTTAGTGACTGCATTAAAAAAAAAAAAAAAAAAAAAAAAAAAAAGACCATCTGGCCTCTCTGCTACTTGAGGGTTTTCGCTTCTCACTTCCTGGTTATCTTTAGCAGAACATTATAATTTCACTTATAAATTCTTTTTACCACGATGCCGTTTCCTTCTGTGCACTACTTTAAGAAACAGAGAAGAAAACATTGTTCTATCTCTAGGAAAACACTCCTCAGTTCTAAATGGCAGGTTTGAACAGGGAAAAGTATACTTGAGGGAGAAAGATGCAAGTCAAATCATAGTGAAAGCATCATCTACTCATATTTCTTTAAACATAAATGGCACTGCCAGGGAGCTCTATTCCTCTATAGATGTATAGATATGTGTCAATGTAGATCGATATATAGTAATATTTAAAGTCCAAAACCAAAAAGCCACCACTGCCCTGCTCATTTGAGGCGTTCACCGTCCTTAAGCACTCTTCAAGAAATAAGTCAGAAAGTGGAAGATGCAAACTATTATATATACGATGGATAAACAACAAGGTCCTACTATAGAGCACTGGGAACTATATTCGGTATCCTGTGATAAACCACAGTGGAAAAGAATATGAAAAAGAATGTATATATACACGTATAACAACTGTTGTGCAGCAGAAACTAACAGAACACTGTAAATCAAGTGCACTTCAATGAAATAACTTAAAAGAAAAAGAAAATGGAATTCACTTGTGTGTGGGAACTAAGATTACAATAAAAGTACAGTCAAACTTCAATTAATTGAAATTCTCTGGAAATAGAAGAGTTCTGGTTAATTTAATTTTCTGGTTAACTGAACTCCAAATACAAACCTTTTTTTTTTAAAAATAAATCCCTGTTGAAGCATTCCTAAAATGCTTGAGTCCATTTTAGTTGCATAACTACCAACCATATACTAGATCTAATTGAAAGAGTCTTAGGTAATTCCAAATTTTATTGTTCCGTGAGATCATCATTATCAAAAGACCATTTTTCCCCTTTAATCAGAAATAGAGAAGATTTAAGAGATCGAGTTGAATGTATATTTATATCCATGACAATCGATTTTCACATTAATCCAAAATATCACCTTTTTTTCCTTGGATCTCTTGGAAAAGTATAACATAGAAAACTGTGGTTAATAGACAGGTTTAATTATTTGGGCAAAATTCAGGTAAGTTGAGGTTTCTGCATGTTTTCGTGCTAAAGGAAACTGACAGAAACTCCTTCTCTACCTGATGTCCAATAAGTATAAAAAATAATTTTTTAATTAAAAAAAATCTTATTGGAATATAGTTGATTTACAATGTCGTGTTAAAGTGTACAGCAAAGTGAATCAGTTATACATATACACATATCCACTCTTCTTTAAAAAAATAATTTTAGGGACCTCCCTGGTGGTCCAGTGGTCTCCCAATGCAGGGGGCCCGGGTCTGATCCCTGGTCAGGGAACTAGATCCCGCATGCCACAAGTAAAGATCCCGCATGCTGCAACTAAAAGATCCGGCAGGCCGCAACTAAGACCCAGAGTGGCCAAAGACATAAATAAATATTTTAAAAAATAATTTTAATATAGTACTTGCAATCAATTTTATTAACACGAATTAAAGACCACGTAAATTCCTTTGATGTATATATTTAACCTCAATGAGAAAGCTCTAGGATTTAGGTTTCATAATGCAACACAATGGCGGCTCAAAACTGGTCCCAAATGGCCTTCCACAGTGTGGTCACCACCAACCAGTCCAGGCCTCACGTGGGCTCCACGGCCCAATTTCCCTCAGAACTTTACACCGTGCCACCTCAAGCTACAAATAATGACACCATATTGAACCAAATCACTGCCCAACAGAAAGAGACCGCTACTCTTACATCAGGCTTGCTGCCCTTTGGTGAAAATTACCGTAGAAGGAATTCCTGCATTGGGCAGGAGACTGGAAAATGTCAGCTGAGATCACTGCCAATTCCAAATACCTTCCACTGTGTGTGGGAAGATAAAAGACTGGGGCTCCTGTCCCTACCCCCCTTCCTCCCTCCCCCTCCCCTCTCCTTCTCTCTCGCCCACCTCACACCACGTTTTTTTGGGGGGAAGGGAGGGGTGTTACCATTCACTCATCCTCAAAGCGGCCCTAGGCAAAATCTAAAGTATACTGACATCCTATTATTTGTCAGGAACTCTGTTAGCTACTGGGCACACAGAAGGATTTTTGTGTTTTTTTTTTGCGGTACGCGGGCCTCTCACTGCTGTGGCCCCTCCCGTTGCGGAGCACAGGCTCCGGACGCACAGGCTCAGCGGCCACGGCTCACGGGCCCAGCCGCTCCGCGGCACGTGGGATCTTCCCGGACCGGGGCGCGAACCCGCGTCCCCTGCATCGGCAGGCGGACTCTCAACCACTGCGCCACCAGGGAAGCCCAGAAGGATTTTTATAAAGATTTCCATAAAGGACTGCATGAAGCTGAAGGGATCAGCCATATCTCACTTATGGACCTACAAATCATCTCCTTATAGCTATTGATGGAACAATGATGCCAAAATTTAGTGGCAGAATTTTGAAAATGGTACAGTCGTTATACCCTAAAAATAGAAATTTATTGTAAGGCACAAATATACCCATTTATGTATTAATTTTACCAACTAATATATCTTTGGCACAAATATATTGATTACATACTGAGGATATGTGTATTGAGTATATATATTTTATCAATAGATCTTAATCTAGGGCTTCCCTGGTGGCGCAGTGGTTGAGAGTCCGCCTGCCGATGCAGGGGACACGGGTTCGTGCCCCGGTCCGGGAAGATCCCACGTGCCGCGGAGCGGCTGGGCCCGTGAGCCGTGGCCGCTGAGCCTG
>NW_006782267.1:2619536-2633660 GCF_000442215.2 Lipotes vexillifer | reverse complement strand
CGCTACCGAAAAAAAAAAAAAAAAAAAAAGAAAAAAAATAGATCTTACTCTAAAACTCAGTGGAAACCTTGCCATGATCAATGGAGTTTTCTCCTTGCTCATTTTGCCTTCTATGTATACTGTCTTCTCTCAGTATCTTTTCACAAAGTCTTGCCTTGAAGAAGGGTAACAACGCCCCAAACATACGCACTTTTTTTTTTTTTTCCTAAAGGCCCCTCAAGGGATACAATAGACCTAAAACCTTGGAGAGCTCTGCAGAGACTTTCTAAACTGGGAGACTCAAAAGCAGTGTTAAGGGACCCGGCTCCAACATCTGTCACCACAGAGATTTCCAGGTTGACTGGGTTGACATGACGTCCAAGGGTCTGGGCACATAGCCCCATCGCATTGAGAACCGCCAAACACTCTTCCAGCTCATTTTTAGAAGCAGCGTCAGGAAGTCCTGTAGACTGTTACCAACTAACTCGATGCGAAGTTGCTCTTTTATTAAATACTTAAATGGCTTCCTTAGAAAGGGGCAAAAAGGTCTCATGCTGCATTACTTAGTTAACTATTATACCCTAATAGACAGGGTCCTTGTATTGATTCTTCACTGCACAAAACAAAGAATATCTGTAAAAGGAATTAACTTAATGGAAATAATATTTATTTGGGGGAGCTGGAGACTTCCAGACAATAATAAAGAATGCATTAATATACCTAACACCCAAATGGTTGACAGGTAATGCAATTTCCGTGAGGTTTCCCTTGAGTTTCCTCGTTTCAACCATTCCTTCATACACCCATTGCTGACATTTTTTTTTTTTTAATACCAGCAATTTGTGGAATACTTTATATATATAAATTGTCTCTAATCCCTACCCGATCCCTAAATAGTCGGTATCATTTCCCCCATTCTGCAGATGGTGAAACTGAGGCTCGGAAGTTTCTGACGTACAAATGTAAAGAAAATTTGGATGCTGTAAATTCGGGAAGGGCTTCAACTACTTCTGAACTTTAATAAAAGACGACTAACACTTAAGCATTGGTCGTGCGTCTCCACCAGGAGCCAGTCAGGAATTTCACAAGCTAAGCACTCCCCAGTCTCCCTTAGAAGGACTGACATCTGGATCATATTGGCAGGTCGGTGCTTTAAACATGAGAGAAAATTAGGACAAAAACCTAACACTGAATTACTTCCACGAGTTCACGCACCAGTATCTCCCCAAGTACTTTCTTTTTTAATACATAACCAGCTTGTCATCCATCCTTCCTACGCAGTGAACAATGGCTGTGACCTCCCAGTTAGCAAGTTCACAGCAGAAATATATCAGTTATAATTAATGTTTACTAGAATAAATGTAAATATTTAAAAACACACAACCGTTCTAAGCACATGTGATTTCCATTTTATTTTATGAAACACTAAAAATCCACTTGTCCATCCCATTAATTATAACCTGCTCTCAGCCCTGACCTGTACATAATTCCCTCTGACGTAAATTGGAACAAGGTGCTCAGAATGGAAGCAGCCTATACCCCAACCGGGCTACAAAATGTCAAGTTCCCAAACCTCTCAAAAGTGGAACCTGACATTTTCCTAAGATTAGAGGCAGTTGATGAATTTAAAAAGAGGGCTTAAAAACTCACCACAGTTAAATCCTACAGTAAGTCCTGAAATATCCAAAATAAACAGGACTAAGGGGGCTCTGGGGACACCAAAACCTCACGAGAAGAGAAGAAACACTCTCTAGTAGGTGGTATTTCTTTGCAGAAAATAATGTACATGCATTCAAGCAGAATTAAGAAGAATGCAACAATAAACTTGGAAGCATGAGGCCCTCTTGAGATCTAAAGGAGTCATGAACGGACCATGCGAAAAATTTCTCCTTCTGCTACATGTGAATGATTGCGTTTACACTGCCTATTCATCCTAAATGTTGAAGGCAAAAAAAGAGAGAATGGATTACCCTTCTAACAGTACTTTTCTTGACACAATTGTAACATGGATTCATTTATAAAATTCCCCCAAAGCAAAATGCCTGGAAGAGAAATCTAACCACTAGGAAGCAACATTTGGTAGATCGATCTTCCCAGCCATTTTTCTACACATCTCATCCGCAAAAATGGGATCAGACTTCACATTTGATTTTGCAAGTTGGTCCATTAAATATAAAATATTGGGTGATTTTTCATGTTCAGAGACCCTTCTGATTCCTCAACACTAATCTTAAGTACCTTTTAGTACAACTGAAGTATTAACTGCCACTTGCCAAACCAAACAGACCCCGTAAACTGAAGATTTAACAATACTAAAATGTGAGCAATTTCTTTCTTCCCATTACAACAAGCATTGTAAGCGAGGGAGATATTGCCCCTGGGGAAAGAAAATTAGTTCTTGGTGGCAAAAAATCTTCCTCTTTTGATGGACAAAGCACAGATATACGATATAGTTGTACTATTAAAATTTCATGGAGGGGGCAATTAGGACAAAAATGTTTTAAAAGGCTCGATGGGGGATCAGTAACGAAAAGAGGTTGTGAAACACTGTATTACAGCATCAGACTTGTAAATAGGGGCCTTCACACTGCTGGAATTCAAAAGACGAATTTTTCCATTGTAAGTGTCTCACCGTTGAATGAATTCCAGCCCATTTCCGAGTTGGAGAAACCAAGGTTCCAAGAAGCAGATCTTTACAGAGCTGACTTTCTGTGATACGCCTACGGTCAGCTCATGTTACATCTGCCACGTTCTGACTAAAGACTCAGTGGGGTCTGGATTAGGAGGCACATGTTGGGTGAGAAGATGCTTTGAAGACAGATGAACAGATCATCTCTGAAAGGCCTGGGGGGGGGGGTGGCGTCTGCATTTCAACACTTATGAGCTCTTGCTCTGTGCTGCCCTCTTGTGCTGTCTGGGCCTCCAACACGTCTTTCCCCAGCCGACTTAAGACGCCCCAAATTGATGGACCATCTGTCCTCCAGTGTTTCACGGCACCCGCACCCAGAAGGAGGGCACAGAGAGAATGCCCAAAGACACAGATTTCCTTGCAAGAAGAAGCAAGTGTGTCGGGGAGGAAGGAAAAGCCATAGCATTTCCAAGCTGAAAATCTTCATCACTTTCTGTGGGAGACAGAACGCCAAAAACGGTGGCATTCTGCCTTAATCCCCAGAACCTATGAACATGAGATATCACTGCCCTGATTGTGTTGTGTTATACAGCACACTTGATGTTAGGGGAAGATGATTCAGATGGGCCTGACCTGAGCACACGGGCCCTTAAAAGCTGAAAGCTTTTTCCACTTGACGGCAGAGGAATTTAGAGATGCTACATGTGCGAAAGACTCCATGTGCCATTGCTGCTTTGAGAATGGATGGCCACGTGAGAAGGAACATAGGTGGCCCCTAGGAAGAAAGAGTGGACCCCAGTTGACAGCTGTCGAGCAAATGGAGAGTTCATTTCTCCAACTGCAAGAAAATGAATTTTGCCAACAACTGGAGCGAGCTCGGCAGGAGATTCTCCCCCAGGGCCTCCAGATCAGAGCCTAGCATGGCCAACACCCTGATTTCAGCTTCATGAGACCCTGAGCAGAGAACACAGCGGGCCACCCAGACTTGTGACCAACAGAACCATGAGCTAACAAATGGGTGTGGTAATTTGTTACGCAGCCATAGTAAGCTAATACACCTTCCCTTCGTCTACTCTACAATCGTACCAGTGGGTGGCATCCTGGCAATATCTGTCTCCTAGGTCACAGACCCCAGTCAGTGACATCAGTTCAAATAAAGTTTCCAATCTTGGGACTCTCACTGACCGCCTCAACCCTTTGAGAATCTACAGTCCATCCTGCCTAAGGGATCAACTGTCCCTTAGGCAAGGGACAGTTGATCCCTGCCCTGATCAACTGTCCCTTAGGAAGATTTTCATCACCTTCCACCTAAGGGTCAAGTATCAAGTTCTCGGTGCTCACCCGCCTTCCCACCCTCCACCACCTGGTTTACTGGGTGCTTAGCATCTTCTCCAGCTCATGCATCCATCCGACGTGCTTCACTTGAATCGTCTTTTAACTGCTTAGAACTTTTTTTCCTACACCTAGAATGTTTCATCTACTTCACTGAGTCCCCAATGGCTTCATCTTCCTATAACGGGTTGCTCAAAGGATTAAGTCAGAACACTCTTCCACGCCTTCATCTTCCGTAGGAAAACTAGAAGCAGTGATTGTTAAGTCACATGCCAAGGTACAAAGAGTAAGAAGGGGATTAGGCAACAGACGTGGCTGAACTTGAAGTTTTCTCAGTACAGTCATCCCTCAGTATCCAAGGCGGGTTGGTTCCAGGACCCTGTAGCAAAATGCCCAAATGCTCAAGTTCCTTACATAAAATGGCCCATTTTTTGTATATAACTTACTGCACAACCGCCGTATACTTTCAGTCATCTCTAGATTACATATAATACCGAATACAACGCAAATGCTATGTAAATAGTGGCAAATACAATGTAAAAGCTACATAAATAGTTGCCTGCTAGGCAAATTCAAGTTTTGCTTTTTGGAACTTTCCGGAATTTTCTTTTTTTCAGAACATTTTCAATCTGCAGTTGGCTGAACCCACAGATGATGGACGAGTGGATGTCGACAGTAGTTCATCACCTCTTGTACCTGCTGCATGTTTTAAATCTTTCTAGGCCTCATTTTCCTCGTTTGTAAAAGAGTAATAGTAATATTTAACTCATAAAGCTGCAAGGAGGGAAAAAACAGTGACGGCCCATATAACAGAAACTGGATTATGCAAAAAGTTAAATATCACGGTGAAATCAACTTGGGTAACAGCTTGCATAAAATACTTTCTATTATCACAAGAACAAAGTCACAGTGAACCTTCCTCAGGGCAGACTTTAGCCTTGATAACAGACTATGGTATGATGTGGAAATCATTACATTTGGCTTTAGGATGCCGACCAATAACAACAAAAGAGTTTTAGGATCAGGAAGAAAGTTCTGCAGTTGTTATATTTGTTAGGATACTTCTGTCGGTTCTCCTGTGAAGTTCAGTAAACCACAAGCCCCCTGAGGACAGTGCCGTTGTTCAATTGCTCTTGCACATCTACAAGGTCTGCAAAGAACTATGGCCTCAGCAGGCACTTGACGTATTTATGCACCAAAAGAAATCAGTTAGAAGAGCGAAATTTGGGCTTCCCTGGTGGCGCAGTGGTTGAGAGTCCACCTGCCGACGCAGGGGACACAGGTTCGTGCCCCGGTCCGGGAAGATCCCACATGCCGCGGAGCGGCTGGGCCCGCGAGCCATGGCCACTGAGCCTGAGCGTAGTGAGAGGCCCGCGTCCCCAAAAAAAAAAAAAAAGTTAAATTTAAGCAGAAAACTGTGGTGAGCTCAAAAGTTGATTTTTTTCCTGAATTTTCTTATTTACGATCCTAGTCAATATGGGTTTCACTTTCTTTCAAATTAATAGATCTCAATACTTCTATGACAGAACCAAGGAGGGTCATTTGGGGGCGGGGGGGGGGGCACAGGAAGTGGGCCAGACCTCCCCCAAGTCTCCATGGTCTTCAGCTTGTGACTTGTGCTCAAATCGGAAAATAAACTCAAAAACTGGGATGTAAGATGGCCGACATATTTCAAACTGTTTTCCCCCTTTTGCACATCCAGCCCATCACCCAGGAAGTACTTCCAGTGTATTTCTAATGGCCGCATCCTGTAGGAGCCACATCTAATACCAACTGCTCCTTCGCGGATTGGAACATTGGGGACTTTTACGTCCAGACTTAAGGACACTTGCAGAAGAGCTATTCTTTCTGTAAATCGCTTGTCATTAAAATAACAATGGATGCGCTCATTAGTCAAATTACAGATCATCCTTCTGGAAGTGTATCAAATGCAGATAAAGTATAAAGAAGCATCGTTGATAGTTTCTTTTTAAAAATGTGAACTTAATGAATAACTTTGAATTCAGCAGCCAGGGGCAATGAAAAACTCCCAGGACTTTAAATTCACGGCCTTGGCAGACTTCTCAATGGCCTATGTTCAAGATATCCATAGCTTCCCTGACTTAAAAATCTCAAAACCACACAAGGTAGCATTATTATAGTGTAAACACACTTTAGAAAAGATACTATTTGCTGATTGTTCTTTTTCTTTTTTTTTTTTTTTTTGCGGTACGCGGGCCTCTCACTGTTGTGGCCTCTCCCGTTGCGGAGCACAGGCTCCGGACGCACAGGCTCAGTGGCCATGGCTCACGGGCCCAGCCGCTCCGCGGCATGTGGGATCTTCCCGGACCGGGGCACGAACCCGCATCCCCTGCATGGACAGGCGGACTCTCAACCACTGCGCCACCAGGGAAGCCCTTGCTGATTGTTCTTTATTTGCTAACAAGGCGATGAAGTCTCTCAACAGCTCGGCCTTCAAACAGGTGGCATTATTTGCTGCTTTAACGTGTACACTGGCTTAAGGAATGTAACATGCTTCACAACTGAGCGCTGATTAATCCTAGTACCTTTCTAAGCCATTACCCTGGAGTCGGCCAACTTCGGCCGAGGCCAAGTCTAACCTTCTGCTTCTTTTCTGTGGCCTACAAGCTACAAGTGGTCTTTACGTTCTTAGGTGGTTAAAAAAAAAAAAAAAATCAAAAGAATAATATTTTGTGAGCCAGGAAAATGATATGAAATTCAAATTTCAGAGTCGACAGAAAGCTTTTTTGGAGCATTATCACCTCCAATTGCTTACCGATTGTTTATGGCTGCGTTGAGTAGTTCTGACAGAGACTGCATGGCCCTCAAAGCCCAGAATACTTACTATGTGGCCTTTACGAATAAGTTTGCTGAACCCTGGCCTAGATTTATGTGGTACGAGAATGGTGCAAACAGCGCAAAACTTTGCCCCCCTAGGAGTTCGCGTCTGTCCATAGATCCTGGGAGTCTCATGACCTAGCTCTGAGCACTACCGCCCTTGTTACCCTTAAACACACACACACACACACACACACACGCGCGCGCGCACACACGCACGCACACTTTTTCTTAATTTGGAGGGAATGAGGAAGGAAGAAAGTAACCAATAGCAGGGTGGTCAACCTCCAGTCTCTATGGTTGTGGGAATATTCTGCTTATACCCTTTAGAGAGACAGAATAGGAGTATTTTAAAATCCGGGAGAAAATCTACCAAACAATTAGCAAGTGCTTCCTGACCTTTTAACCACCACTATCCCCCTTCCCTTGTTTAAGGGGGGGAGGGGTAGTGGTAATGTTTGTTAAAAACAGCTTCATTGAAATATAATTCACAAATCACAAACTCAACCACTTAACGTGTACAATTCACTGGGTTTTAGTGTCTTCACAGAGATATGCAACCATCACCACTAATTCCAGAACACCGGCATCACCCCAAAAAGAAACGCCCCACCCAGTAGCAGTCACGCCCCATTCTCCCCTCCTCCCAACCGCTGACAACCACTAACCTACTTTTGTTTCTATAAAATTTTTGCTTATTCAGCACATCTCATATAAATACGTCATTCAATATGTGGCCCTCTATGGCTGGCTCCTCTCACTTAGCATAACATATTTAAAACCTCTTCACTTTTTTTTTTTTTTTTTTTTTTTTTTTTTTTTTTTTTTTTTTTTTGCGGTACGCGGGCCTCTCACCGTCGTGGCCTCTCCCGCTGCGGAGCGCAGGCTCCGGACGCGCAGGCTCAGCGCCCATGGCTCACGGGCCCAGCCGCTCCGCGGCACGTGGGATCCTCCCGGACCGGGGCACGAACCCGCGTCCCCTGCATCGGCAGGCGGACTCTCAACCACCGTGCCACCTGGGAAGCCCCCTCTTCCCTTTTAACGTCACAAATCCCCCGGTTTAGAAGTATCTGATGAAAATAATCACTTTTAAGTAATGACTATCCAATTTCCTTTGAGTGTTTTGAAATGAGGAAAGTAGCCCACACACTTTTCTTACAGGCCAAAGGGACGCCCATGAGTCTCAGCAGCGCCACTCAGGGCATCAGTCGGCCCCCATACGCTCATCCTCCCATTTACCCAATAAATATTTGTAGAGCATCTGGTATGTGCCGAGTACTGTGCTAGATGGGGAACAAAGACATGCCACCGAGCTTCAGATCTATGTCTTCACAACCTTACTTTTCATGAGATACTGGCTGGATCTGTCAACGCTTACATAGCGTATTGCCAACACACTGTGCGTATCTTCCAGAGTTTTAGTCTTTTATATAAAAATGATGTAATTTCTTAAGGTGCTCAAAATAAAATTTGGCCTTCAACTTGCCCAACAGCTGAAGAAAAGCTCCTGATGCCTCACACACTCTTCATTTCCTACTCATCAGCCTCCTATTTTCTTCTCTTCCATCTTAGGACTCCTTTATTTGATTAATATTTTCACTCCTGTAATACACATCAACACGATATTGCAAACGTCCATGGAGTATCAGACAAGCGAAGGAATCAAATTCAAACCTTGCCCACTACTGATTTTTTTCTTAGTACCTAAAAGCCGGCCATCGTTATTGCTCGCTCACCAGTTAAGACTGAGAATTTCCATCCCGGAAGTAAGCTAGGCAAAGTCCCTATAATCCAGACAGCAAGAAGTGAAAACACTGGCCTTAAGGTCACTGGGTATTTGGAAGCCAAATGGTACCTCTTTCCTCCAATCAGGTGAGTCTTTCCCACGGACAGATCATCTAACTGTCGGACATTTGTACTTATGAACATTGCTTGATCCTAAAGGATACAGTCCAAATCAAACACATCTGGGCATACTTAACCTGGAAAAATGCCCCCAGAAGGTCTTGTTAGCTTTGCCTTTGAAGTGCTGTCAGAGAACAGAGTAACTGCATGTGTTCTGTGCTGTGTAGAAGGGCCAAATACGTGTAAAAGCAATCAGGAGACACACACAGATTTCACCTATGGACAAACTGTACCTGCAAATGCTGTCCCAAATTGGAATGGACCTCGGCAGAACCCCCTGCCGTGTAAGCATTCCTGGGGCCCTTAGATGCTGGTGATGTTATAGGAATTCAAACTGCATAAGGTTTGAAGAGGTGGACCAGACCTTTCACTCGCAGGGATGCAGATTCTCTGGCGAGGCTGGGATCAGGAACCTATGCGGAGAGATTTTTAGCTTAAAGCAGCTATGATGGTTCAACCCCAAAGATCGGGGTGTGTTTTCGAAAGTGAAAATGATGAGGTCTCAGTGTCAATGGTAACATAATCTTTAAACGATTTATGCAGCAATTTAGCAAATGAAAAGGAGAGCGTTAGTTAACGTTTGTAGGTAAATGTTGGAGATTTTTAACCTGTCCAGAGAGTGAGTATTATATTCTTTCTTAAACAAATATCATACGATATCACTTATATGTGGAATCTAAAAAAATGATACAAATGAACTTATTTACAAAACAGAAACAGACTCACAGACTTAGAAAACAGACTTATGGTTACCTAAGGGGCAAGGTGAGGGAGGGATAAATTAGGAGTTTGGGGTGAGCATACACACACACTCCTATATATAAAATAGAATATCAACAAGGACCTACTGTACAGCACAGGGAACTCTACTAAATACTCTGAAATAACCTATATGGGAAAAGAATCTGAAAAAGAATAGGTATATGTACAACTAAATCACTTTGCTGTACACCTGAAATTAACACAACATTGCAAATCAACTATACTCCAACATAAAATAAAAAATTTAAAACAAAACAGAACAAAAAACAAACAGAAAAGATATTTGGGCAAAGGCCAAAAGTAGTCTTTGGGAATTAAAAAGAAAAAATATATTCATACATATAAATATGAATGATAAATGCTTACTCTCTATACAGAGTTTCTTAAAATGATCATTAGACAAGAGCTCCATGAGAAAACCTGAAATTTAAAAACATAAGGCAGTATGTATTTTTAACAAGAAAATTAGGAACCATAGGGAAGAATCTACCTTGACATTAATTATGAAGAACACAAAAATTTAAAATCTGGTGGCACGCCATTGCCTTAGGCTGGAACTAATCCGAAGTATTCTTCATTTCTCGATATTATATTTTCTACCCTTGGTTCAAAATTAAAAACCTCGAAACTCTTGTACACTAGTACAATAAAATGCTTTTAGAAGGCTTTGTTATCAGGAAAAAAAAAATGAATTGCTTCTGCTATATACAAGTTTAACACTGACAATTTTTTTCTTATGTTAAATATTACTTTCTTATCCTGTTATAACTTGAGGGGCTCCAGTGAGATTTAGTACCAGCTAGAGTACTTGAAAATCCCCACAGCTTCAGTGATGATGCTCCATTACATGGATGGGCCATTTTATCCCAAACCACCAGTAAGTTCCATTTAAAAAATTCATTTTCCATTCATTAATTCAGTAATCCATTCATTTAACAGGTAGATAATAATAAGCTTTACGCTAGGCATTGGGGAAAATTCCATTGTACACGTTCAAAGAGGTGTTTAGGGGCTTCCCTGGCGGCGCAGTAGTGAAGAATCCGCCTGCCAATGTAGGGGACACGGGTTAGAGCCCTGGTCCGGGAAGGTCCCACATGCCGCGGAGCAACTAAGCCCGTGCGCCACAACTACTGGGCCTGCACTCTAGAGCCCACAAGCCACAACTACTGAGCCCACGGGCCACAGCTGCTGAAACCCACGCGCCTAGAGCCCATGCTCCGCAACAAGAGAAGCCCCCACAGTGAGAAGCCCGCGCGCCGCAACCAAGAGTAGCCCCCACTCGCCGCAACTAGAGGAAGCCCGCGCGCAGCAACGAAGACCCAACGTGGCCCAAAATAAAAGAAATTAAATAAATTTAAAAAAAAACAACAATGAAAGAGAGTACGTAAAAATATTTTAAAGAAAAAAGGATAATTTTAACATATGAAAACCAATGATGATTGATCATGCTCATCAATGAGATTTGGTACTATTTTAGCATATTAGGAGAATTTGTCCTACAAAGGTATATTTTTCAGCAACAAATTAGTTTCCTCGCACATTACAGGGATATTTTTATATATACATGCACACACACAGATATTTGCCTGAAGAGATAGATGCCTTCAGAGTATTACATCCATATAATACGTTACTGCACTGTGTGTACATGTGTCCACACATGCATGCCTCTGGGTGGGTAGGTATGTATTCATTCCAAGGCTAACAGGTGGAAATATCCATAAAACCAAGAATTCTCTGAAACCTTTAGTTTGTTTCCACCAAAAGAGAAGGTAATCTAACATTTCTTAAACGCCTGATATGTAACCAATACTCTAAGTGCTTTATACTTCAATTTTTATATATCATTCTTCGTTTAGTTATTACATAAACCCTACGAGTTGCTAACAGCATTTCCATTTTATAGGTAAGGAAACTTGGGAGGCTTAAGGAATCAACCCAAGGTCACAGCACTAGGAAGTGGCACATTGGGGGCCTCACTGGAGGATCTCTGATACTGTGCTTCCAAATCTACTGCCTGGAGGGATTCTCTCAACAACTGTATCACTGTCGAAATGTCAAACACCACTGTACTAGACCTGGCATTTTCTTTTTTTTCTTTTGTTTTAAAGAAAGATCCCTTTCCTCCAAGGAAATCTTAACCAGAAGCCCAACATTTTGGAAGAGCAGAAAAGCAGAACACATCCAAGCTCTTCCTGCTGGAAAGGCAGGGAACTAGAGGATGGTTCTTACCCTTCCACGCCTTCCCTCTTCCTGTGTCTGGGCAACATCGTTCTCCTGCCCTGGGCAGCTCTGCAGAAGTCTTAGGGCTCTGATAAGCAGAGGTCAAGATACTGCACTGGACTACCACTGGGAGGGAATTCTCCATGGATGCCTTGCATTTTGCACATCTTAGGAGCAGAGGCACTGGCGGCCCTTGTTCCTCGTGATCTTTTCAAAGCCTTTTATCTAGCAAACAACCTTGGGAGGTAGAGATAATGTCTCTCTTCAGAGCAATGGGCAGGTGTGCGCTTACTAGCAATGACAAGAGATTCAGAGTCTCTCAGCTCAGGATCCACACCCGGAAGGCAATTCTCCCGCCCGCACAACATCTACCTGGGGTCCTCTGTGTTGTCCTGGGGGAACCTGGGAGGCAAGGAGAACGAATGTGGTGAACGTGAAGCTCATGCCACTTGCAGTGCCGAGAGTAATACAGTCCTCTGTCTCTGACCCAGGAGTCTCAGGTCTTCTGCCAGCATCCAAGAAACGGTGGCAGGCTAAGCTGCTGGTGTGCGAGTGGGATAAAGTCTCAGACACTTCACAGTTCTTGACAACCGCCATTTTATAACTTAGTCAACACACACTTATATAGTACTTACTCTGTATCAGGTGCTATTCTAAGTGGTAGACGAATAGTAACTCACTTAATCTTTATAACAACCTTAGAGTATAGGTACTAGGATTATTATTTGCATTTTATTTCCGTTTTACAGGGGAGGTAACTGTAATCACACACGATTGAGTAGTTGGATCATTTCCATAAAATCATAAGGACTTGCTGTGCATATTTATAAGCACTAAATGATCCTTTTTTTTTTTTTTTTTTTTTTTTTTTTTTTTTTTTTTTTTTTTTTTTTTTTTTTTGCGGTCCGCGGGCCTCTCACTGCTGTGGCCTCTCCCGTCGCGGAGCACAGGCTCCGGATGTGCAGGCTCAGCGGCCATGGCTCACGGGCCCAGCCGCTCCGCGGCACGTGGGATCTTCCCGGACCGGGGCACGACCCCGTGTCCCCTGTATCGGCAGGCGGACTCTCAACCACTGCGCCACCAGGGAAGCCCTGATCTTCCTTATTAAATGAAAAAACATACACTGAAACCTCAGACCAATGCAACCATTCTCCTCTTGTTGGTCTTGAACATAAAGCTCCAGTCTTCAATAAGGGTGATGGAGAACCACTACACTGTGCAGAATTATGAAAATCATTTTATCAATGATGCATCTTGACATTTGGCAATCTGGGAGGAAAAGTGGAAACTATTTCCTTAAAGACTTTCCAGGACCTTGAGAATTTCAAGTGGAAGCTCTTACTTCCTTGGAAAATGATCACAATTCCAATAAACTGAATACTAACAACATAAGCATCCTCCCCAAATTAGACCCTCGATAGCGAGCTTTCAATTTCAACACTTTGGAGGTTATCTTTACTTTATAAAGCTCAGCCTCTTGACATTCACTGGCTAGCGAGTAGAAGAGAAAGTGATCAACAGGCCTAGAAATCCAGACTCTCACATGAATGTAAGCTGTGAACCAGCCCCACTTCCATTCATATAAAATCTTTAGAATTAGCTACATTACTACAGGACCCCTTTTGGATTATTTCCAACATACTTGGGGAAAGGCAACAAGCTGTACGTCTTTGGTGAATGATTAGAAAGGTAGGTAGACTGAAAAATGAATGTCAAGAACAATCAGAAATGAAAGATGTAAACAGACATCGCAGAAGAAATGCAAATGACCCTTAATATACTCAAAGTTGCTCAACATCGCTCACAAGAGAAATGTACACAGAGATACCTCTTTTCATGTATCAAGTAGACAAAGATGTACGCGGTGGACAATGCCCTGTCTTGGGGAGGCTCTGAGGAAGCACTCGCACACCCTGGGTAGGCAAATTTAGTTATTCACCAGACTTAGAAACTGCAATACACCCTTTGACCCAGCAACCTCACTCCTGGGGATTTACAATTCAGACACACATCCTCCACACAAACTGGCGAATGTACAAGGCTTTTCTATGTGCATTGTTTTAATGGCAAAAGATTGGACACAACCAATGCGACCAGTAGGGAATGGATCGAGTAAATTATGGTATACTGTCACTACGGAATGCTATGCAGTTGTTGGGGAAAAAAAAAAAAAAAAAAAAAGGACGGAGGGAAGCTCTTTGTGCACTGTTATGAAAAGATCTCCAGGAAAAAGTGTAATGTGAAAAAAAAAATAGGTTGCAAACAGGGTATACGGAACGCCACTATTTATGTAAAATGAGGGAAATATATTTGTATCTGCCTATGACGATCAGAAAAAATTGCTGGGAGCCTGCCATCAACACCTAGAAATAAATATCACCATAGGAGCCACAGAGTATATTTCACCACTTGGGGTAGCTTAGAAATGACAGTGTTTGTGTACCAATTAGGGATTC
>NW_006782267.1:2614397-2619526 GCF_000442215.2 Lipotes vexillifer | reverse complement strand
GAGTGTTTCTTCAAGATACTAGTATTCAAATTAGCATAAGGATCAGACATGGAAAACAATCCTCCGAGTTGACTGTTTCAATCAACTTTTGAAGCCCCCTGGGATCACAGTTAGGGCTTGTGTCTATCCCAATTACTTTCATACTGTTTCTTTAAATGATCCACAGCTAATCAGCAATTTACCTGGTTAAAATTCAGTTTGGGAGTGCTTTGAAGGGGACGCTCCCTTCTTAGGTTTTCTGCCTGCAGACACAGGATTTGCAAAGGAGCCAACAACAAAGGGATTTAATCAGAAAACAAGAGCAAACGGTTGATTTTTGAAGAGGAGCCACGAATACATATTCTTGTGGGCTCTTGCCTGATTACATTTGTTAATAAGGAATGCCAAAACGTGTGCACCAAAAACCCTTCAAGGTCTTCTGGTAGCAAATTATACTTGTAAATTTGATGTCAGATGATCACTGGAAGAACTCACACTCTTTGAGGATTTGAATCCATAAACGTATGAAAGAATTAAACGTTTTTTTCCTCTAGTGATAGAAAGTATTAAACGGCAGGAAAAAAATGTGCTTGAAATCAACGGAGGAAATAATTCATTTTGAAAATTATTCAATAAAAACGTTAAACAGGAAAAATATGTTGGGCCAGTTTTGACTGGATGAATAAACCAGAAATATGCAATGGACAAACTTAAGGATGATGGGCTGAGAAGTACCCCATCAACCTCCCCGTCTTATTTAATTTTTTTGTTATTCAACTGTGCCACAGTAATCTGTTCCATCCCCATAAGACAAAGAAAGGAACACAACTTCAGATCAGCAGAAAACTGGCCAGCCTCTTGGAGCCTTTCAGAGGGCAGTGGCTCCGGATCAAGGAGAAATGAATGTCTTTGAAGACTGCATCTTAGATTGTTTTGTTAATACATAAAATCCTCTCTCTTTAGCATGCAGAAGACTCATTTCAAAAGGAAAAGGCAAGTCCATGAGGATTAGTTTGGCTTCCTGGAGATCAGAACTAAATACACAAAATGAATAAAATGACGCTGAAATAAACAAGAATGTGAAATTGCTCATCCACAGGAATGATGTAACGAATCCTGACATAATTTCCAAGCAGAAAAGCAAAACTAGGTCAAAGCACGTTGGCCTAACATAATAAGCATTTTTGCTCCCAGAATTTTACCATGTAGGTTGTGTCTGCAGGCATTAATGTCTTCTGTTATCAATGTTCGGGGCTGTCACAAACTATTCATATCTTATCACTCTTTGTTAGCTAAACCAAAACAATGTAGTTTACATGTGAACTATTCAATTCTGACAGCTGAAATGTTAGAAAGGGGAAATGTTAAAAATATTCAGAAAGTGTCTCCTCCAGGCTAAGAAGCATTAAGCAATAAATATTCATTATTTAATAGTCTCCTATCGTGTTTTTCTCTACGCAGAAAGCCATACCTCTCTCAATCAATTATTACGACTTCGTTTCCTTCTTTCACTCACAGCCATAAGAAAAGGGCAGCCACATCAATATCTCCTTAGAAACCCACTTTGAACACTGACCAAGGAAAAAAACCGTGTCACTCACTGGAGAGTTAGCGTAAGGATCAGACGTGGAAAACAATCCATTTTCTATTTTCTATTCTGCTTTCCCCATAGGTTGACTGAAATAGCTCACACTTTCTTCTCTCTTCTATTTGTTCCATTTCACTTTTCTGCACTATCTCCACCAAGCCCAGCTGACTAATTCGTAGAAAAAAGGACTCATCTCGCTCTTTAAACTTTCCTCCGTGTAAACATAATCCTCCTAGGTTTTACTCGACAAAGTAGCACAAAATCAAGTATAAGACTATCTGGGTTTTTTGGATATAGTATTTTCTCCTAAAAGTGATACAGTCTTTCCTGATTTCTGATTCATTCTAAACCATCAACCTATTTGAAAATTGTGCTGGGATTTATTAGCACATTGAATTAGTATGTTACCCCAAAACATCCAAATTACACCTTACTAGAAGGCATGCAGTACAGTCAAAAGAGAATAAGATAAGGAATCTAGAAGACGACCCAGGTTCTAAATGTAAACTTTGCTCCCTGGTGGAAGGTAAAGCATTCCCCTGCGCTAACATTTTCAAGCCACAAACGCTCAACTTTTAACCAGAACTTTTTCTCTGAATTCCTAATGCATCTCCTATAGGAGACTTGATTCTGTGTAGATTTCTAATATATGGTGACGCCTTCCATTTATATGTCGCTTTATCTGACCACCCATCTAGTTACTGGTAACTCAGCAGGGCACTCAAGGAATTGCAGTTGTCCACAAACAGCTCCTTTGCTCTTAATTGCTTAGGGAAGTTCACTTCAAAATACATGCAACTGAAGCCACACTTCACAACTGGACATATAACAAGTAAGACAGTCTACCTCATGGACCCTTTGAAAATGTATTAGTCCTGGTGTCTCCATAAACCACTCAATGTCTCAGAAATTCCTACTTCATCATTTTAACCGTAAGTCTCGGATGGTCTGTCACACCCAGAAGCAGTAAAAATGCTTTGTCCGGCATATGACTCGATTTTCACTGCAGAAAATGTGGCCGCCATCTGCATGGGGCGGAGCGTAAGACTTCAGTGTCCTTCCAGAAACAGACGCTCAGTTGCTGAGTGACCCTGGGCACGCCACTCATCTGGCAAAATAAACCCACTGCACATGGACCAAAGGTTAAAACATCAGGCTGGGCTCAGTGAGAAGAAACAGCAGATTCATCTTTGTTTTTAGGCTTTGAGCTGTTGGACAGTATGTCCCATTTCTTAACCATTTCTGTAGTCCCATCAAGGAGTGTATAAGACAAGCTGCCTACCGAGCTCTGGGTTGTGGCCTCACCCAGAACACAACCGAGAGGACTAGATGGCTAAGCAACCGCAATCTAATTTTTCTCTAACGTCAATCTATTCAGTCCTTGCTCTTCCCCCAACCTTTCTAACGCCCTTTCTTCCTCATACCCCTCTGATCTTAAAGCGCAATTTCCATTCTCTTTCCTGCCAAAATTCATCTAGCATGCACCTGAAAAATATTTGATTCTTCTTTCATTTTATTTTCTTTTTTATTTTTCATTGCAGGATAGTTGATTTACAATGTTGTGTTAGTTTCAGCTGTACAGCCAAGTGATTGTTATACATATACATATATCTCTATTGTTTTCAGATTCTTTTCCCTTATAGGTTATTACAAAATGTTGAGTATAGTTTCCTGTACTATACAGTAGGTCCTTGTTGGTTACCTATTTTATATATACTAGTATGTATACGTTAATCCCAAGCTCCTAATTTATTCCTGTCCCCCGCTTCCCCTTTGATAACTATACGTTTGTTTTCTATGTGTGCGGGTCTGTTTTGTATATAATTTCATTTGTGTCATTTTTTTTAGATTCCACATATAAGTGGTATATGATATTTGTCTTTGTCTGGCTGACTTCATTTAGTATGATAATCTCTAGGTCCATCAATGTTGCTGCAAATGGCAAAAAATATTTATTGATTCTTATTGGGTGTCAAGGCACTGTGCTTGGACTTGAGGTTTTCAAGGTAATTAAGACGTAACTCTTGCTCTTGAGTAACTCGGTCCCGAGACAGCCAGACAAACGAGTAACTCGAAATATACACACCGTTTAGGATACTTCTGTGGATAAGAGGAAGGTCCAGCTATATCCTTTCCATTTATTGTGATCCAAACAGACAGTGCTCAGCGTACAAAGACTGTACTTGCAAACAACCCAAGCCCACAAATGCCACCAACTCCCCTCACTTGGTCCCCTACGGTTCCCTGGCTGTCATTCACAAAGACCCCAGGGAGTCCAGAAGTTCGGTCAGGATGCTGAGAAAAGAACAAGGGAAGAGGTTGAACCCACTGGCAGACACACCAGCAAGTCCTGTCTGCCAAAGGCACAACCCTGCCCACAAATATTGTCCCTGAAAGGGCATTCGTGATGTCTGCAGCTCCAGGCTCTAGTGGCTGCTATTTCCCCAATTAAAGGTTCATCCTGAGGGTTTAAGGGCTGAGTCATGAGTTTTAGCGCATTCTTATTGTTCCTCCCCCAACATCGGGTTGAGACTATTGTCTAGAAGAAACAGGAGTGTGGTTTGGAGGTGGGAGAGGGGAGGGTGGGAAGATGGGAAATTATGGGAACTCAACTCACTGTGTATTAGGATAGGCCTGGGAGAGACATCCCAGTGGGACCCAGAAGATACTAGAAGGGTGGAGAAGGCTGAAAACTAGTGCAGACCTTTCCTATTTCAGATATTTGCAAGACTGGCCTGTTACCAAGAGTTTGGAAACCCCTTCTCCTTCTATGTTCCGTCCTGTGTAACATGGAAGCATGTCCTCAAAATGCAGAACTTAATCAGATTGGTTATTTTTTAAAATAGTGTTTTAGTCTCAATCATTGCACCATTTCTCACTGGAAAACGTTCTGGGTTTAGAGCACAAGCATTCCTAGATTGGGGACTGCCTATGAGTTATTTTTTTCTATTGAGAAAAATTAACTATTTACTAATTATGGTAAATGTATTTAAACTAGGAATTCATAAATTCCTACAAATGGATATGTGGGTAAAAATTAACTAAACTTCACAATTACAAATCATTTCTCAAGTCTCAGTTCAGGAAAGTTTTGGCTACCGTCAATTTATTAGGGGGATTCTTATCCATATAAATATAGCTGCAGGGACTGTATCAAAATCATGTTTGCAGCCCCAAAGTGGCCTGACGTATAATAATCATCTAGAGGAGTTTTACTGAATTTAACTAAGGAATATACGCATTCTGTAAGTAGTCAGTAAATCTCCTTGAATGATATATGAAATGAAGGAGAGCCTTTGTTTTATTTCTCCTTTTTGACTATCTCATCATAAACATTTGACTGTATATAAAAATCTACTACTAATGATCAGCACCTCTTCCTTTTTTTCTTTTTGGTTGCCGTTTTTACTTAAATTCTCTTTTATAGCACAAAGCACGTAAGGTCTTAGAGTTTTGTTTTGTTTTGTTTTGCTTTAAAGGAAAGTCCCTTCTAGGCATTTTTTTTTCAGTGCCTCAATTTTCTCACCTCCTTAACACCACGTGACCTTCTGTAGGCCATTAA
>NW_006782267.1:2611499-2614387 GCF_000442215.2 Lipotes vexillifer | reverse complement strand
GGAGGAGGATCTTGTGGATCTGGAAGGCTCCCTAATGTTTTGTCCTTTCATTTAAAGGAATTCCTAGAGCCTCTGCCAGTTCATAAAACTAGGCAAACAATCTTCTCCAACAGAAGCCCTGAGATGAGTTTCATGTGAAATAAAAGGAGTTAATAATGAGGCAGAAAGCATCGTGTTGATAAACTGCCCCATATCTTAATGGAGATTAGATCCCTGTTTGACCTGGCTTTGGAGCCCTTTCTTTAATCTCAGTGTATTTGATATTCTCTTCCTTGAATGAACTCCGTTTCACTGTGGCTTTGGTCACAAGATTAAAGAATCACTAGCTAATTGTTCCAAATAAGCAGAGCAATTCTCTCTGATTCTGATCCGCGCTCCCAGCAGAGGCGTCCACCGCCTGGCTCCCAGCACAGGCGTCCACCGCCTGGCCTTCCATCACAGACACTTCAAGCCTGACCTCTGCAGGTGGATGACTGAAATGCACACTCTGCCCAATCAGATCTGGGTATTTCTTTTTAAAATCCCACCAAGTTCTGAAAACACAAACATTCATATGTGCAACAGGGAAACTGATATCATATGTTGGACTTCCCTTTTGTTTTGTAAGTGGCTTTTTGAAAGTAGCAACCTCTTGATTGAAAAGCAGTTAAATTACATCTGCAACATAAGCTGGTCGTGGTTAGCCATTAATTCTTTTTGCCTATTGAGAAAAATCCAAATGATTTGGATGAACTATGATCCTCAAATCATGCAGGCTTAAAAGTGCCCTGATCAGCCCCACCTTTTTCTAATCAAACAAATTACTCTTTGTTCAGTGACCAAATCCCCCTCTTTCACCAACGCACAGCCCAGGTTGCCATAGTTACCTTGGATGTCTATTTACTACACGGGATCAAAGCCAGGAGACATAAACATACACACGTAGCCTTAAAACTTGCTGGAATGTCTGAGGATAACATGCAACTACCAATTAAAGGATTTGCTCGCGGCCTACGCGGTCCCTAGCCAAGCAAACTATGAGTACACGTCATAAGGAATGGCAAGGAAAAGCCAACTTGAGAACAGGATTTCAACACGACCAATAAAGATCTTTAATCTGACAGCAAGTCACGATTATAACATTCCCTGCCAAGGAGAGACAGTAGGGAAGAAATGAAAATTCTAATGTGCGTTGAAGATACTGGACCTCCAAACCATGTGCAAAAACTTAAACCCTGTGCTATGTAGCAGCTTCCCACTAACCATCCATTTTACATTTGGTAGTGTATGTACGTCAGTGCTACACTCTCAGGTTGTCCCAACTTCCCCTTCCCCCGCTGTGTCCTCAAGTCCGTTCTCTACATCTGCGTCTTTATTCCTGCCCTGCCGCTAGGTTCATCAGTACCGGTTTTTTTAGATTCCATATATGTGCGTTAGCATACGGTATTTGTTTTTCTCTTTCTGACATCAGCTTGTTGCTTTATGATGACCTAGAGGGGTGGGATAGGGAGGGTGGGAGGGAGGCTCAAGAGGGAGGGGGGACATGGGGATATATGTATACATATAACTGACTCACTATGTTGTACAGCAGAAACACTATATTGTAAAGCAATTATACTCCAATAAAGATATAAAAAATAAAACCAAACCAAACCAAAAACACTTAAAACCCTACAATGTCTGGTGAAATGTCCAGTTAGTTTCAGTATCTTTCTAGTTGGTGTCATAAAAGCTGCCTAATCTCAGTGTTGGGACAAATGAGAACAGAAATGCCTTTTACACTTTTACACGCTTGACTTTCAAACGAAGGAAAACATAAAACATACTTGGAACACCATATGCTGGTTACAGAATAAGAAAAGGGAAGCTGTAAGAGAGTTCCCTTTTAATCCCTAGATTCACTGTTGATTCTGAGCCTGTACAAGTAGCCTGTCTTTCTGGGTGGGTAGTATTCATCTCTGACTTGTACCTAATTTGCTGTGTATCTCTATATTTCAACTTTCTCCGCCTTCACCTCACCAGTTGTTCAATGAGGATCAAAATGCCACCTCATTCTCTCCTGGGGATGTGGCAGAGAATAAATAGATCATGTTCATAAAGGACTTTCTAATCCTCAAAGGAAAGATTAATACAAAGACATTCATTATTAAACCAGATGTCCTTGGGCATTTTCATTCCAATCTGAAGAATGCAAAACGGGCTAAATCAAACTGAGTCACAGCTTCCTCGTAACAGCAACATCCTAGCCTTGTAAGAATTTAGCAGCTGCTTAAAGCGTTGGCTCACAGCCTTCCCCTTTCCCTTCACGCCGTAAGGCGACGGCAAGGATGTTTCAGTCCATCAGAAATAGAGTGAGTCCCCTCTTTCTCTTGGAGTGTTTTTTAAAATCATCAGGATATTAAAAACACAAACTATATCTGGTAGGCAATTTTCTCTGAAGAACCTGATTTTTTTTTTTTTCCCCCGGCGTGAGAAAGAATGATTTGTTCTTATCTGTAGGGACAATGGGTGGCGTGCTATTTGAGGACATTTGCAGTTGTGGGAATGCCACAGGCAAACCTGTTGTTTTTGGCTGGGCTGCTAGAACAGGTGGCCATGCCTTTCCTTTTGCCTGGGAACACAGCAAAATCCTTCGCAAGGAAGTTTCCCATTTATGATCAGAGGGCAGAGAAAGGTTGGCACACGCTTTAAAATTACTTCCTGATAAAGGCAAATAGGGTTCACCCTTTTCTTTGGGCCTAACTCAGCGTGACCTTAGGAACACTCAAAGAACACTACCCCTCTGCACCATTCTTTTGCCGCCAACCTAGCAGAAGGCAAAACCCCTCTGAACCTCATCGCCAGTCAGGCGGCTTTCTAATTCTGCAGGCCATTTCTGGCTACCCGCTGTGGCTAGTCAGGGGCGGGGG
>NW_006782267.1:2609092-2611437 GCF_000442215.2 Lipotes vexillifer | reverse complement strand
GGTGGGGGTGGGGGGGTCTCTCGGCTGCCCCGCCATTGTTCAGCATTTGTGCAGCCCTAGGGACGGATCACTCCTCAGCGAAGAGATTGGATTTCACTGCTGAGCTGATGACACATGGACCTGTTTGATAGTTAACCCTGCAAATCCAGCTGGGGCTGCCGGGCTGAGATGACAAATTGGCTGGTGGGTGCAATTCACCCCACCTGGATGCAAGTTTTCCCCCAAGAGAAACTCAAATCAAGTTAGGATTAATCCAAGTCAATAACTCCACCATCTCCTTCCCCTCCACATTCTTGTTCTGGCTGTTGCGGAACAGCGTGTCAGATTCCTGAAACGCTGGACTGCCCAGATTCTTTGGATGGGCCATGACTCTTCCCCCCTCCTTTTTTTCCCGCCTCCCACCCCACCCCTAGCCCACCTTCTTTTCAAGGACTGCACAGGCCAAAAACTTATTGGACATACAGAATTGTGGGATGAAAAGCTGCTGGGAGTTCCCTGGTAGCGCAGGGGTTAAGAATCCGCCTGCTAATCCAAGGAACGCGGGTTCGAGCCCTGGTCCAGGAAGATCCCACAAGCCGCGGAGGAACTAAGCTTGTGCGCCACAACTACTGAGCCTGCGCTCTAGGGCCCGCGAGCCACAACTACTGAGCCCACGTGCCACAACTACTGAAGCCCGCGCGCCTAGAGCCCATGCTCCGCAACAAGAGAAGCCACCGTAGTGAGAAGCCCACGCACCGCAACAAAGAGTAGCCCCCGCTCGCTGCAACTAGAGAAAGCCCGCACACGGCAACGAAAACCCAACACAGCCAAAAATAAATAAGTAAATAAATTTATATTAAAAAAAGAAAAGCTGCCCATTCATTAAATGACTAAGGAGTTACTCCATGTGTACCCTTAAAACTTCACTACAGGGCTGAATTCCAATTCACATGAATGCCAGAAGGAGCCAGGCATGAGAAAAATCATGCCAAGCTCGGGACAGCACGCCTCTGGCATCAGGCACAGGGAGTGCCTCCATTCCAGAGGAATCGTGTGGGAACAGAGATTCTGAAAAGGGAGCTCAGACACCACCGAGCGGACAGGTGGCTCCGCGCCGGATCAAATGACTTCTTTGTTCCAGCCAAGGACCTTTGTCAAAAATGTTTTGCGTTCCTCCTTTTCCTTTTGCTAAATCCTTTCCATTTAGGCTTCTCGCTTCTTTTCCCCATCCCATCGGATCGCTCGTAAAAAGAATGGGGTCCGACCATAAGTTTGCAGAACTTGAAACTGATCGGGGGCCCAGTCTGCAGCAAGGCAAAAGCAATTGACTGGAAACACACACACACACACACACACACACACACACACACAGCGCTTGCCCGTCTAAGCGTGCTTTTCTGCGCTCACTGCCACTTGCCACGCACACTTGCTTAGCGAGCAGGTGAGGCGGCAAGAAGGCAGAGGGTCTTTTCAAAACCTGAGCGTACGGTGAGAGCTCTGCTTCACCTCCCCAGGCTGCAGGAAATGGACAGAAAGTTCTAACCCCCTCGCCCCAGCCCCTAAACGGAAAGTTTGCTTCCTATGCAAATCACTTCCCCCAAATCGCACAGGGTGGCCAGCACCCAACCCACTTAGAAGAAAAAAGTGCAGAGCTTGTCTGGTGGTAATATGGATGCTAACTTTTCCCACCCACATTTACTAAGGGCTGTCAAGGGCAGTATCGCTCCTCTTGGAATTCTCTGCCCTTGCCAGCCTCCGAGCATGTTTTTCCAGCCTTTCAGCCCTTTATGTGAGTACTGATCTTGATACTGAAATATTGACATAAGATTCTTCTATAACTTCGGTTGAGTTATAAATCACACCCTTTTCTTGGCTTGGTACACTCACTCACTTTTTTCTTTTCTTACTGGCAAAGCTATAAACCTCGGCCTGGGCTGATAAGGAATTTTATCACCATGCCCCGCAGCCACAGAAGAAGCTGCTGGTTTAGAAGTCTTTTCAAAGCCTCACGGAAGTCATCCCCGAGCCGTTTCTCAGCTCACTACTTTCAGGGCTGTCTTCTCGCGTCCAGAAGCAATAAGAGTTTCAAAACTGCTAGAACATAAAAACAAATCTGCATTTTTCTGGAAGGACTGTCTGTGCTCATTTTGGGCTGGTTTCCGCCTTCTCAGCCATAAACACAGTAAGTGCTCAGGATGGGAGGCCAAAATGAGATATGAGGCCCCGTGTAATTCTTTTCCAGGATATTCAGTTGTCTTTATTCTCACCCAAAGCATAGGAGAGAGGCTCAGAGCTCGAGATAGATCCTGAACAATAACTTCCAGCCGCTGCAAACTGGAAGTGATTTACATATTCTAAGAACCGCT
>NW_006782267.1:2607212-2609012 GCF_000442215.2 Lipotes vexillifer | reverse complement strand
CGCTCTTAAGCCCTTTACAATGATTGCCTGACATCACCAATTCCCATGGAGAGAGGTGGGGGGAACCTCAGGAAATCTGCTTCTTGTGTTCCTTCAGGAAAATGCAGCCCCGTCTTTCCGCCAAATGGAAGGACTCGGCCAGGCATCTGGTCATCCGGAGTCACATCCCAGGGGTCCCAAGCGGCGCCCTCCCTCCTCCACCCAACCGTGCAGCCCCCCGGAGCTCACCTGCCTCATGTTTAGACTTCCATCACCCATCCGGCAGGGAGCGAGCCGCCTCGAAGCCCACGCAGCGGTCTTCCAGGGGGAAACACCAAACCCAACAGAAGCCCGCAAGACAAAAGCAACTCAGCGAGATCCCCCCCGGCAGCTGGGAGCACGTTTTCTTCCTCTTTTTCTTTGATCTGTTGCTACACGCACTCTGCCCAAGACAACGTCAAGTTTCTCAAGCTTTGCTTCCTAGCCTATGAAAAGTCGGGCGCAGGGAAGCGAGGACCGCCTGGCTCTTATTTCAAATCGGGTCTCAGAGACGTCGTAGGTGGCTGGCTGGGGCCCCGGAGGAGGCTCGCCAATCAGGAGGAGGGGGTGGGCCCTGGGAGCCGGAGGGGCTGTCTCCGCGAGGATTCGAGAGCTTTCAGGATTTCAAGGACTGGAGGCAGCTGGAAACAGTCTCGGAGCTGAGCTCGCGAAGTAAAAGATGCGTTCTATTCTTATCTCACAGCTCTGGGTCTGCTCAGAGCTTAACTAGCTTAAGGCCTGGCCTTTTAAGAGCTCCCTAAAAGCACGCAAGCATTTGGAAGGGGCAGAATGATTTCAGCCAGAAACGTGCACACTCAGGGATCAGACGGATTTTGAAAAGGGTATCTTGCCCCAAACACTGGGGAGGAAACCAAATTGTTACTCAGAACACCTGAACTGAAACCAGCACTCAGGGGAGGAGGGTGTCACCCACCTCATTTCCATACAGATGAACTGTATAGCCATCTAAGAAGCACAAATCTTAATGGGAACGTGCACACAAATCTGCTGAAACACGGCAAATGAACAAGTATCTTTAACTAGTGACGGCCCGAGGCACAATTTTAAATAAAATTGTTATTAGAAAAACAGGCACTGGTGTTTGGTTAAGAAGAAAAAAATTTTAAAGAAGTGTGTCTACCTTTCACTAAGGTTCACCTTAGTGAACCTTAAACCCACACTTAAACCTTAAACCCACACTTAAAAAGCATTTCCACGGCTTCCCTGGTGGCGCAGTGGTTAAGAATCCGCCTGCCAATGCAGCGGACACGGGTTCGAGCCCTGGTCCGAGAAGGTCCCACAAGCCGCGGAACAACTTAAGCCCCTGAGCCACAACCACCCCAACTAGAGAACACCCGCACGCAGCAACGAAGACCGAGCCAAAAAAAAAAAAATACAAAGCGTTTCCAAAGTTCGCTTTCTTAGTTTCCTATAAACAGTAACTCTTTTCAACTCTTAACCAATATGATCTCAGTGGGAACCTGCCTTTTGGGTGGCAAAAAGTGCAAGCCGAGCAAAGACTACTTTGTGTAGCACCAGTGATATAGTTTTTTCCCAAAGAAGCGGCCAAAATTTTGTGAGAATAATTCAAGAAAGAAAAAATTTTGGTATCAGAGAGGGGAAAGAAACCCAACTTAGCAAATAATGAACGGGCAGCTTCAGGTGTGTCATCTGTATGGGTTCAATAGATGTCAGCTGTGCCCAGTGCTGTGAAAACTTGGCAGCCCAGTATCTGGACCTGGAGGTCTGTAGCCCTGTTCCAGCCGCAACCCCGCCCCCCCC
>NW_006782267.1:2586722-2607182 GCF_000442215.2 Lipotes vexillifer | reverse complement strand
CCCCCCCTGCTACCTTAGCAAGTTAAGGGACCACCTAGTGACACAAGCTGACTTCAGTCCTCCTTTTGTATTTACTACAGAGCCCTTGATTATGACCTAGACCAGGGTTTCGCAACCTCAGCACTACTGACATTTGGGGTGAGATCATTCTCTGTGGTGGGCACTGTGCTGTGCACTGTGGGGTGTTTAGCAGCATCCCTGGCCTCAGCCCACCAGATGCCAGGAGCCCTTCCACAGTCATGACAATCCATAATGTCTCCAGACAACACCAAGGGCAAAATCATACCCAATTGAGAACCACTGATGTACCCGCCTTTGAAATACTGGTTCTCAGACTTAACTGTGCAAAGAAACCTCTGAGGACATTGTGAAAAATACCAGTCCCTGGGCCTCTTACTCCAAGGGAATCTGATCAGTAAGTCTGAGGAGGAGCCTGGGAATCTGCATTTTATCCCAGTGCCAGATGACGCTGATTTCACTTCAAGAAATACTGTACCTATTCCTGCCCTAGGTATGCCCTCAGCCCCAGGACACAGGAAACTACCCAGGGCTGCTGCCATTAACTATCACTGGAGTTAAATCCCAAGGCATATCTATTTATCACCTTCAACAGAAGCTTCTCACGACTGCATTTGCCTTCAGCTGTCATCACCTCCAAGGCAAATATGAGCTGGGATTTCCTCCTGCAATCTCTGTGCCCTGTCAAAGTTTCATCCATCTTTCTTCTCCTTTGGCCCGTTCCCACCCCATCCTACAAGGTCAAACTGTCACCACTCTTTTGTGGCTTCCCCAAACGCCCCAAGACAAAGTAATCCCTTCTCTCCTCTCTACAGTTTATAGACACTGAGTGATGTGCTGGTAAATGTTTCACAACCAGCTCTCAAAAAAAAAAAAGCCAAGATTTGTTGTAGCCTTTGCCAATTTCCATAGTGTTAACAGTCCCTTGTTTCCCGCAGTAAGGACCCTAAACACAGAGGTGGGAAGAGCTGTGCTGAGCCAGGAGATGGTAAGCAACAGCTTGAGCAAACCGTGATACATCTCTGTTGTTTCACGTCTAAGTTGCACCGTAACCTTCTATTCTTCAATTTGTCTCTCTTAGCAAACTATAAAACTCTCGAGGGCAAGAATGGTATCCTATTCATCTTTGTAACCCAGCCACCTTCATCGTACCCACGCGCCCACAGCGCAGGAGGTAGTCAACAAACGTGTGTGGAAAGAGAACGAAATGCTTCCCTGAGAAAGGGACACCAATGTGACTGCGGCCAATGCCATGTTATGGAAGGAAAAAGAATCTCTTGGGAAATGAAACTATTAAAGTTACATTTTTACCATAATTTAATATCTATTCTGTACTTATGACAACAATAAGCATAATGCCATCTTTATCCTAACACTCCCACATCCAAGGTCAGAGTGCAAGAGAAGAGACCAGCCTCCTACAACAGAACCTTACCTTCATGGACGTATTTGTGAGACAGTCTATTTTCTACGTTTTCATATGAAGGCATCACACACTTCTGCATCTACATAATAGACATCTTATCAGCTATAGATGACAAGATCTCTAGGAGGAATACGTATATGATAATCTCTGGGAGGTGCATGAAAGGGCAGTTCCACTGGTAAGAGATACAGTGATGGATTGATGGTTCTCTCTCCTATCTTCTCATTATGCATAAGAACATGAATGCCTACGGTGGGGTTATTAACAAACACTACTTATGAGTATCTGCTCATATCTACTACATATGAGTATAAGCCAAGCATTTTGCCAGGCACTTTACAAATATGCACCATTTCATCTGCACCAAAATACCAAAACACAGACGTCACCACTATCAGGCTAAGCATGAACACACAGGATCGTTGAGGCAAAGAACCCAAGGTCTGAGAGTTATCAATTGCTGTACTAGGAATTAAACTTATGTGTTTGGGATGAGAATTACTCTGCTTTTTGTTGTAAAATATGCTGTCTCCAGAAATGATTCCTAAAACTCTTAAGAAGGGGCTTCCCTGGTGGCACAGTGGTTAAGAATCCGCCTGCTAATGCAGGGGATATGGGTTCGAGCCCTGGTCTGGGAAGATCCCACATGCCACGGAGCAACTAAGCCCGTGCACCACCACTACTAAGCCTGCGCTCTAGAGCCCGTGAGCCACAACTACTGAAGCCCGTGTGCCTAGAGCCCATGCTCTGCAACGAGACAAGCCACCGCAATAAGAAGCCTGCGCACAGCAACAAAAGAGTAGCCCCCGCTCGCCGCAACTAGAGAAAGCCCATGCACAGCAGCGAAGACCCAACACAGCCAAAAATTAATTAATTAATAATTTTTTAAAAAACTCTTAAGAAAAGGGAACAACATAAATAAATGAAGTCTACTTTTTCATTTACAAATAACCATAGTTTTTCAACATTTCTAATTCAATAAACGGCCCTTTAGGGGTTGTCCGTTAAGGGAGGATTAGATCCACTTACTGGAAACAGCGTAAGCAAGTAAACTGAAGCAAGCAAAGAAACGTGCTTCACCAAAGGTTCGGATGTTCTGTTCCCTGGGCTGTGATTAACAGCATTTGCAAATGGCAGCTGAAGGGATGTGGTAGTCTTGGCAAATCTTTCTTAAGACAGCAGCCGAGGTGATGATCCTGTGTAGCTAAGTGCAGGTTTGGCTGCAAACAGACCTCCACAGCAAACATAACATGGGTTCCTGGGCCAGTGGTCTTGGACAGGCCCTACTGGACGTGGGTGGACACTGGGATGACACCTGAGAGGACAATTAACAGTACCTGTGCTACCTCTTTCAGTGTTCTGTTAGGTCAAAGCATATGGGATTATGTGTACATAAAAAATGGTTGACTATTAGTAACTTCCTAGAGTTTACTGAAATATGTATCAGGACACATCATCAAAAGTCAGTGAAAACCAAGCTGATGTTGCCTACTCAGCCACCTGGAAAATGTGCAAGGGCACAGTCTTGAGGGGCTATGAAAAGACATTTTATTCTCCCTCAGGAGTTCCAGAAATCCAGTTGTTTTATACTTATGGCAGCCATGGAAAATTTGAGGTGATTAGTGTAGGTGATTTAAGTGGACAAGGACATGAGTCCCTACTTAGGAAAAACAAAAAGAAAAGAAAGAAAATCCCACCTATAGTTCTTATAGGATGTCATAAAAAAGAAACAAGTTCCTACTCACTGAGTACAAGTACTCATTCAGTGAGTTTCTTTCCGTTGGTTAACCAAAGCAATGTGGCATACTACAAGCATGGGTTGCAAATACGATTAGGAGTCCATTTGTGATGTTAATGTGGCCACAAAACTGGCTGATAGATGTCACGTAAACCAAATGACATCTCTAAGCCCAAGGTTTGTCAGGGGACAGCTGGGCAAATTAGGGACTGAATATTCACGTCCCTCCCCAAATTCATATGTTGCAATCCTAACCCCCAATATGATGGTATTAGAAGGTGGTATCTTTGGGAGGTGATCAGGTCATGAGGGTGGAGCCCCCATGCATGGGATTAGTGCTCTTGTAAAAGAGACCCCAGAGAGCTCTCTTGCCCCTCCTGCTACCTGAGGACACAGAAAGAGGATGGCCGTCTGCAGCAGGAAGGAGGCTTTCACCACACCCAGAATCTGTCAGAACCTTGATCTTGGAACCCCTGGCCTCTAGAACTGTGAGAAATATATTTCTGTTGTTTATAAGCCACCCAGTCTATGGTACTTTGTTACAGCAGCTCAAATGGACTAAGACAAATGAAATCATATATGGGGAAGTTTTTTGCAACTATTGCTTACTGTATGAATTTGGATGACAGACTCTGGAAAGAAGGGAAGAAATCTGTGGATACAGAAACAGAACAAATAGACACACCATGCGGAAACTTTTAGGAGAATATATCCTAAAGGGCAGACTTTCAGACAGGACAGGGCTGACTAGTCATCAGGGCTCAATTTTAAAAAAATTGAGCTTGACATTTCATCACGTGAAAATTAAGGAGTTAAAACAATCATGATATCTTAAATTTTAACTATAACTTACCATTTAATGATTCTATGCTTTTAGAGGTGAAATATTTTGACATTGTTTAGTTTTTGTTGATTAACTATGGCAATCCTTCATTATTTTCCTCTTAATGATCTGATAAAGGTTTATGCATGAATTTAGCAAAGGCTTTTGTGTAATTCCCCTACTTCCAAAAATTCTCTACACACCCAATTGAACCTTCTGCTTCATGTCAACTTAATAATATCTTACTTCTCAAGAGTAATTCTTCAATTTCTGAATCATCTACTTTTCTTTACTATAATCTCACATTTAAATTTATAAGAGAAAAATTATTATAATAATTTATCTTTTACTTCTCTTATTAACCACTTTTCTAGATTCTGAGGTCATTGAGACCTTTATCAGTCTGGGTTCTTTAGAGAATCAGAACCGATGGCATATTTAACATATATATTGAAATGTATTACAAGAACTTGACTTATGTGATTATGAGTACTGGTACGTCTGACATCCATAGGGCAGGTGGATAGGAGCTCATTCTATAGTTAGCAGGCAAAATTTCTTCTTCCTCAGGGAGGAAACCTCAGTTTTGCTCTTCAGCTGAATGGACAAACCCACCAACGCTATCAAAGATAATCTCCTTTACTTAAAGTCAACCGATTATGGATGTTAACCACATCTACAGAATACCTTCACAGCAACACCTAGATTGGAGTTTGATTGAATAACTGTACTATAGCCTAGCCAAGGGACTGCTGTATGTCCCTTCTAACAAGTAGCACAGAGGATGTGATCAATCAGTCAATAAAAAATGTTCACTGAATTGCTGTGAATAATAGTAATAATAATAATTTTAAAACCTCCACTAGTAGAAGGTTCTCTTCTTTCTAAATAATGAAACTTTGCTAATAGATTTATTATACACTTATCAACTGCAACACTAGAAGGTAGGAGCTATAAAGTTTTGAGGTAAAACATGATCTCGGGCTTCCCTGGTGGCGCAGTGGTTGAGAATCCGCCTGCCGATGCAGGGGACACGGGTTCGTGCCCCGGTCTGGGAAGATCCCACATGCTGCGGAGCGGCTGGGCCCGTGAGCCACGGCCGCTGAGCCTGTGCGTCCGGAGCCTGTGCTCCGCAACGGGAGAGGCCACAACAGTGAGAGGCCCGCGAACCGCAAAAAAAAAAAAAAGAAAGAAAGAAAAAAAGAAAGATCTCTAACTGATAATTGTATACCAAGTCATACGATTTATCAAATACCAGGATAAAATGCAGTTATTTTCATACAAAGACTCAACATTTTTGCATCCCATGTATTCTTTCATTGGAATCCACTCAAAGATGTGTTTTAGCAAAAGGAGGGAATTAACCAAGAAAGATAAGACAATGGGACTCAGAAAACAGAGAAACACAAAGACAATAAAGTCCAAGAGGATGGATGCAGCAGTCTGAGAAAGGCCGGAGGCTAAATTGTACCAGGAGGATGGAGGATTCCTGGAGGTAGGTCACCAGGGAACAAAATGATACTGATAGATCACATTTGAGAATGAACAGATATACATAAATATAAGCAAAAGGTGAGGCCATTATTAACTCCAGGAAAAACAAAAGAATGCACAAAAAAGGAAGCATAGCATAGCACGCTACTGTGGCAGAGACTACGGGTGTTTATTTGGGGGCAGAAATGTGTTCAGCTGAAGAACATTTCCCAGCCTCCCTTGCAGGTATGGGTGGTCATGTGAAACTATTATGACCTATGGAATTTTAATAGAAGCTGCTGTGTAAGGCTTCTGGGACAGCCCTTTAAAGGAGACACAGACTGTATGCCCCTTGCCCTTCCCAGACTTCCTCACCAGGAATACGATTGCAATGCCTGATGTAGTGGGACAATTCTGTCGCCATGAGGATGCAATACATGGTAAACCTGGAAAGCAGGAAAGGTAGAAGGATCTTAGACTGCTGATGACATCTTGGAGTCTCCTAATGAGCCCTTAACTTCAAGTTTTGTGAGAAAAATAAACTGCTAATTTGTTTGAGCTAATGTTTTGGAATTTGTGTTACTAGATGAACACGATTCCTAACTGAAATGATTATATTAAGAGGAAGTGGGGTGGGGATGTGTAAGAGAGGTAATTCCTTTTTGATATATGGAGGATGTTAAAGATAATGTCTAAAGTTCATAAACCGAGAAATAGTAGTAAAAGCACATTATGGAAAATATGAAAGTACATACCAGAGGAAATTTTACAAGTTGAAAGTGATTACTCCTAGAATGGAGTGGGAGGGGGTAGGAACAGCTATTTCTCATTACATGTCTTTAGTATATCTGTACTTTGAACATGTATTACTTTGATAAAAATTAAAGTAGGGGCTTCCCCGGTGGCGCAGTGGTTGAGAATCCACCTGCCAATGCAGGGGACACGGGTTCGAGCCCTGGTCTGGGAAGATCCCACATACCGCGGAGCAACTTAGCCCGTGCACCACAGCTACTGAGCCTGGGCTCTAGAGCCTGTGAGCCACAACTACTGAGCCCGTGTGATACAACTACTGAAGCCCACACGCCTAGAGCCCGTGCTCCGCGACAAGAGAAGCCACAGCAATGAGAAGCCCATGCACCGCAACAAAGAGCAGCCTCCGCTCGCCTCAACTAGAGAAAGCCCGCATGCGGCAACGAATACCCAACGCAGACAAAAATAAATAAAATAAATTTTAAAAAATTAAACTAATTAAAAAGAAACGAAAAGATATTCGCTGGTTATTAACTCAATTTCCTGTCCTCAAATTCACTTCCTGTAAACTAGCAATATTTTATGATTATCTAGCCCACAGTTGACCAAAGAGTCAGAGTGAAGCTTTAGAGAAGTTACACGCCTGATGGCCCATTCTGAACCCCAGGTGCAATGTCACCACCTCATGCACATATGATCTGACTGGCATTTCTTCTCTCTCCCACCACAGATTTAACATACTCAGAGTTTATGACTGATTTGCCATGTGTAGCGAGTAACACATATATGAGTCCTGATCCAAACTGTTTTCAACAAACCTTCTAGATCTCCAGGAATGAAGATTCTACAACCCAGATGTCTTAATAATTCAATGAACTAATCAAGAACCCCATTTTCTTCTTACTCCTAATTGGAATCATTCTTGATTTAAATCCTTTTTGTTGGGGGCGGGGGGCTTAAGTATGGCTAGGAATAGCTGATTACTGTTTTTCATATTATTACCATTTTACTCTTCATCCTTATTCTTTTTTTTTTTTTTTTTTTTTTTTTTTTTGACTATAATTGCTTCACAATACTGTGTTAGTTTTTTTTTGCGGTACGCGGGCCTCTCACCGTTGCGGCCTCTCCCGTCGCGGAGCACAGGCTCCGGACGCGCAGGCTCAGCGGCCACGGCTCACGGGCCCAGCCGCTCCGCGGCATGTGGGATCTTCCCGGACCGGGGCACGAACCCGTGTCCCCCGCATCGGCAGGCGGACTCTCAACCACTGCGCCACCAGGGAAGCCCCATCCTTATTCTTTTATCGCTCTGCCTTTTCTTATATATGAAAATGATTTCTTACTTTTATCATATATGAAAAGGATTAGTCTCTCAAACCTTTAACATTTTAATGCCCGAAGCTGATTTTTAAATTAGACTTAAAGATGAAAAAGAATTAACTTTTGTGAATCAGAGCTCAGTTTGTATATGTTAGAAACAAGCAAATCAGGCTGGTTCATTGATAATTACATGGACAGAAGGTGAGCAGAAATTTTAATCAAAAGAAGCTTTGAACAGGACTTGAGCTCCTTGCCTGTAAAAAGACAATACTTTATCCTTTAGATTGGCACTTCTCAGACGCACAGAATGATCGCTGAAATTGCTGTATTTTTTGCTGATTGATGAAAACCCTCTCCCACTTCACATGTAATATCAATACTTATGGCTTTCAGATGGCTTTAAGATGGTAAAGATAAAAACTACTTAAGGATCATGGTTTACATGTCTCTTTCCTTTGCTAGACACAGATCAGGGGTATGTTTTACTCTTTTTTTTTTAAAGCCAAGGAAATAATATTTGGCCTTATTTATTTCCTTATGACTAGACAGCTCTTCATGAGCTTTTCCTCTGCTGGAAACCACTATGAACAGTCACACGTACTGAGGTAGGCTTTCCTATACTAGTCCCCTGATGCAAGCTAAACATATTGAGTTGCGGTAAGGAAACAAAAGCTGACGGTGAACACGAGGTGCCTTAGCTTTCTCCGTATTTATTAAAGAGTTCTAAACGTCTGAGAAACTGCATTCAAACGAGGCTTCATTGTACTTCTCCTTTAACTTACTAATTTACAAAAGGAAGGACTTATATTGCCTATTTTATAAAGTGTCGCTATTTGAAATCATCTTAATGGGAGCGATTCAAGAAACATCATACAATGAACAAGATAACTGTGCTCTTATTCGTAGCATTATCGATGCTGTATCGAAAAGACCTACTGAGGGGCTTCCCTGGTGGCGCCGTGGTGAAGAATCCGCTTGCCGATGCAGGGGACACAGGTTCGAGCCCTGATCCGGGAAGATCCCACATGCCGCGGAGACACTAAGCCCGTGCGCCGCAACTCCTGAGCCTGCGCTCTAGAGCCCATGAGCCACAACTACTGAGCCTGTGCGCCACAACTACTGAAGCCCGCGCGGCTAGAGCCCGTGCTCCACAACAAGAGAAGCCACCGCAATGAGAGGCCCGCGCACCACAACGGAGAGTGGCCCCAGCTCGCCGCAACTAGAGAAAGACCGTGCGCAGCAATGAAGACCCGACGCAGCCAAAAGTAAATAAAATAAAAAGAATTTAAAAAAAGAAAGAGAGACATACTGATATTTCTCCTAAACTATATCTATGTGGGGAAGAGATCATTCTGTTACGGTCATCTTTAGAAACTAAGCAATTGGTGATACTTACCTTCGACTGGGCAAACTAATCTAACCCAACTAAAGGAACTTAAAACAAGCTGATACACCACACACGAAGAGGTCTTAGTTAAACCTTAAATTAAAAAGTGGATACGTGCACTAGAGAGACATGCTATTTCATCCAATAAAACCCACCAGGAGGTATTTATGCTGAGTAAAAAGGGAGGAAACGAAAGGGTCCCGTATCTGTCATGGTCCAGTGATGCATCAGGTCCTCTTGAAGGTGCAGCCAGCTTATGGTTTCTATATGGGAAACTGGAACACATCTCTCTGACGCCAAAACCGGTGATCTTTCCAGCACGATGCTGCCACCTAGTCCAGACCCACCTCCCAAAGCATCACACTGTGCCTTCGAGATAAGCTAGGAGCTTACCATCACACGTGAAAACAAACTGAAGCACTTTCATGATTTGTATTTACCTTGAATGGTTCTCTAAATTTAGACTGTGTCCACCTGATCATTTGTAGTTAGGGGGTAAAAAATATATATATGTCTATTGATAGGAGATTCCTCATTGAAAAAAATGTCGCTGTTTGTGCCATGAAGGGCAGGATGTGGATTTTAGGGCTGCTTCTTTAGGACTGTGAATGAGGTTTCCCTTCTCC
The DNA here is from genome assembly GCF_000442215.2 of Lipotes vexillifer. Classification (NCBI taxonomy): domain Eukaryota; kingdom Metazoa; phylum Chordata; class Mammalia; order Artiodactyla; family Lipotidae; genus Lipotes; species Lipotes vexillifer. The sequence goes on along the minus strand of NW_006782267.1, from coordinate 2,597,624 downwards.
ATTCAAAAGTCCCCAATGGATTTCCCAATGGAATACATTCCTGTGATTCATTTCCACAGTTAGGAATGCAGTCCATGAAGTGTTTTGGTTTTTTTTTTTTCCCTCCCTCAAAGCTAATCTGTACATTAATGCTTTAACCATTGATTTCATTAGCAACACATAGTATCTGTAGATCTCTGTGAATTGATTTTCATCACTCTCGGGGCATCCAAAGATCTCAAGTGTAAGGACAAGCGCCTCCTATAAGAAAAAGATAAAGCAGAAACTAACACACCATTGTAAAGCAATTATACTCCAATAAAGACGTTAAAAAAAAAAAAAAGAAAAAGAGGCTGAGGGCTTGCACGCATTAACCTTGTGCTAACAAAACATGCACTGGTACGCCTTCCTTATGCTCAAACGGCCAATCACTCAGCCAGCAACTATTTACTGAGTGCCTACTATGTGCCAGGCGGTGTTCCAGGCGGTGGAGGGGCAGGCAGACAGGTGCAGACAGGCTAAAGGCTGCCTGAGCATGCCTGTCAGTGAGGGGAGACAGAGATCAGTTAACAAATAAATGTAAAGTGGGTCTGGTGGTGATAGGGGTAAAAGGGCAGGGAGTACTGGTGGGGTTGGGAAGTTGATATTTTATAGGGTGATATTTGAGCAAAGTTCTAAGGAAAGAAAAAAACCCTTTTCATGAAGATGGCGCCGAAGGCGGACAAGCAAGTCCCTGCCCCTCCCAAAGCCGAAGCCAAAGCAAAGGCTTTGAAGGCCAAGAAAGCAGCGTTGAAAGGCATACACAGCCACACAAAAAAGAAGATCCGGACGTCACCCACCTTCCGACGGCCCAGAACACTGCGGCTCAGGAGGCAGCCCAAATATCCTTGGAAGAGCGCCGCTAGGAGAAACAAGCTTGACCGCTATGCCATCATCAAGTTCCCCCTCACCACCGAGACAGCCATGAAGAAAACAGAAGACAGCAACACACCGGTGTTCAATGTGGATGTCAAGGCCAACAGGCACCAAATTAAACCGGCTGGGAGGAAGCTCTATGACACTGACGTGGCAAAGGTCAACGCCCCGATCAGGCCTGACGGAGAGAAGAGGCATATGTTCGACTGGCTCCTGACTATGACGCTTTGGATGTTGCCAACAACATTGGGGTCATCTAAACTGAGTCCAGCTGACTAATTCTAAATAGAAAAGTTTTCACTATATAAAAAAAAAAAAAAGTTCTAAGGAAGTGAGAGGAAGCATGACTTTCAGCCTTGACGATGGATGGGGCAGAGTCATCCAGGCAGAGGGAACAGCAACTACAGAAGCTCTGAGGTCAGGGCAAAGTAAGGGTGACAGCAGTAGGAGCTGGGGTCTCAGGAATGTGTCTGAATGTGTGTGTGTGTGTGTGTGTGTGTGTGTGTTGGGGGGCAGTGTCGGGTCTAGCAGATCACGGGAAGAGCTTTGGGTTTCCCGTGGAGCAAGACGGGGAGGCGTGGACGATTTGGAGCCGAGGAGTGACTTTTTAGAGTTCAGTGTGACTGCTGGGAGGACAGCAGCCTGTTAGACACAAGGAAAGTCGCTGACGAGGCTCTTGTGGTCACCCAGGTAAGCGATGGTGGTGGAAGGTATAACGGTGAGGGTGGGGAGACCTGGCTAGATTCTGGATGGTGACTGTAAAGATAGAGCCAGTGTGATCTGCAGACAGAGTGAATGTATCAGATAAACAGAGGAGACTAGGATAACTTCCAAGTTCTTTGCTGGAACTGCTGGAAAAATGAAGTCCCCATTGACTGAGATGGGAACGCAGTCAGGGGAGCTGTTGGAAGGAGGGGCCGCCTCTCTGCCTCAGTCTCCTGTGAGAGGGGGAGTCTGGAGGCAGCGGAAGATGGTCCAGAAAGAAAGCAGGTCCAGGGATATATGAAGCAAGCCAAAATGGTTATGCTACACATGGAAAAAACCACTGCCCATAAGTACTTGGTTTATTAATCCCAATCAACACAGTATAGCACACTGGCTAACAGCACTGATTCTGAAAACAGCCTCAGTCCAAATATCAACTCTGACACCTAGTAACTGTGAATATGGCCCATCTGCTTATTCTCCCTCAAAGTTATTGTGATTTGAATGAGGCGATTTGTTTACAGTTAATGTTATTTAACTTTTACTGAGTGTTTACTAGATGCCAAGTGCTTGTGAGCACGCTGAATTCTCCTTTGCCCCGAGGAGAGTAGGCACTCGTGTCACCATCCCCACTTTCTGAGAGAAAACTGAGGCACAGAGAGGCAAAGTGTCTCACCAAGGTCACAAAGCTAAGAGGCCACAGGTCCTGGTTTATATACTCAGGCTGACTAGCCCCTGAAAACCTGCTCTTAATCACAGAACTATGAGAATGCAGCACACAGTAATCGCCCACAAATCGTGGCTTGTATTACGATGAGGTGACTACCGAAACAATGAAAACACCCAACGGTCAGTTTGTACGACTCCACTTGGAATCATCATGTGGCTTGGTTTCTACCGGGCCTCACTGTCTCCAGTGGTATTTTGGGTACACAGCCTGTGTTCTTCTGTCCACGGAATGCACAGATATGCTGAAGGCTTTGCTGAGAAAATCAGAACAAAGCATTCATCATTTGAAAGTTCCCTTTAAAGCCCTCCTACACTGTTGGTGGGAATGTAAATTGGGGCAGCCACTATGGAAAACGATATGGAGGTTCCTCAAAAACCTAAAAATAGAGCTACCATATGATCCAGTGATCCCACCCCTGGCCATACATCCAGAAAAGACAAAAACTCTAATTCAAAAAGATACATGCACCCCAGTGTTCACAGCAGCACTACTTACAATAGTGAAGACATGGAATCAACCTAAGTGCCCATCGACAGACGAATGGATGAACAAGAGGTGGTACATATATATACAGTGGAATACTACTCAGCCATAAAAAAGAATGAAACAATCCCATTTGCAGCAACATGGATGGACCTAGAGATTATCATCCTAAGTGATGTAAGGCAGACAGAGAAAAACAAATATGATATGATATTACTTATATGTGGAATCTAAAAAATAATACAAATGAACCCATATACAAAACAGAAACAGACTCACAGACATAGAAAACGAACTTATGGTTACCTAAGGGGAAAGGGAGGGGAGGGATAAATTAGGAGTATGGGATTAACAGATACACACTACTATATAAAAACTAGATAAGCAACAAGGATTTAGTGTATAACACAGGGAACACTATTCAATATCTTGTAATAACCTATAATGGAAAATAATCTGGAAAAATATATATATCTGAATTACTTTGCTGTATACCTGAAACTAACACAACGTTGTAAAGCAACTATAATTCAATTAAAAAAAAAGTTCCCTTTAGGGCTTCCTTGGTGGTGCACTGGTTGAGAGTCCGCCTGCCGATGCAGGGGACATGGGTTCGTGTCCCGGTCCGGGAAGATCCCACATGCCGTGGAGCGGCTGGGCCCGTGAGCCATGGCCGCTGAGCCTGCGCGTCTGGAGCCTGTGCTCCGCTACAGGAGAGGCCGCGACAGTGAGGGGCCCGCGTACCGCAAAAAAAAAAAAAAAAGTTCCCTTTAGAAACACCCAAGGCACAGGAGTCCTTAAGAGTCAGAAAACCCATCACAAGTGTGCAAATGTTGGTTTCTCACTGTCATTAATGACATTCAAGACTGTGACTTACTTGTGTGCTCCAGATATGGACTAGGAAACAATCGCTCAGATACACTGGCAAGTAGCTCCAGGGTAGGCAATGACCTTCAGACGCTCTCAGAGTTCTGTCCTCTCCCTGAATCTTGGAGGTCTGGCTTCAGCCCCAAAGTGCTTGCAGATGGGCCTGTCCTGCACCTCTGCACCTTATTTCTTCCAATTATAGTTTCTAAAACCAGTTTTCATTTTATTGAGGGCATGTTTCCAGATGTGTTTTTAAATTAATCAGTGCTACTAATAAAAGACAACATGACCCCTGAAGCTGCTGGCAAATATATTCCATCAACAAATGTACTATTTTAAGGCTCGTGTATCTAAAAAAGCCTAACTGGACTATGCCATACCTATTTTTTCTTGTTGCGTATCTCGGGCAAGTCAAACTCTCTGGGCTTCAGTGTCCTTACTTGTACAACGAAAGCATGAGTCGTCTTGTCTGCCCACTGAAATCACCTGGAGGACATTTAAAAGATACTGGTATTTGTCTTTCTCTTTCTGGCTTACTTCACCTAGTATGATCATCTCTATTTGCATCCATGTTGCTGCAAATGGCATTATTTCATTCTCGTTTTATGGCTGAGTAGTATTCCACTGTACATATGTACCACCTCTTGTTCACCCACTCATGTGTCGATGGACACTTAGATTGTTGCCTTGTCTTGGCTATTGTGAATAGTGCTGCTATGAACATACCAGTACCATAGGATACCACTTATATGTAAATCTAAAATACAACACAAATGAACCTATCTAAGAAACAGAAACAGAATCAGGGACATAGAGAACAGACTGGTGGTTGCCAAGGGGGAGGGGGGTGGAGGAGGGACGGAGTGGGAGGTTGGACGGAGTGTAATAACCTATAATGGAAAATAATCTGGAAAAATATATATACCTGAACTACTTTGCTGTATACCTGAAACTAACACAACATTGTAAAGCAACTATAATTCAATTTTAAAAAAAGTTCCCTTTAGGGCTTCCCTGGTGGACGGAGTGGCAGGCTCAGCGGCCATGGCTCACGGGCCCAGCCGCTCCGCGGCCATGTGGGATCTTCCCGGACCGGGGTGCATCGGCAGGCGGACTCCCAACCACCGCGCCACCAGGGAAGCCCAGATGTAAGCTTTTATATAGAGAATGGATAAACAACAAGGTCCTACTGTATAGCACAGAGAACTATATTCAGTATCCTATGATAAACCATAATGGAAAAGAATATAAGAAAAAGAATGTATATATATGCATATATATGTTTAACTGAGTCACTTTGCTGTACAGCAGTAATTAACACAACATTGTAAATCAACTATACTTCAATAAAAAAAAAAAAAAAAAGATATCGGTGACTGGGTCCTACCCCCCAGAGACTCTGATTTAATGGATCTGGGCTGGGCTTGGGCGGAGAGATTGTTAAAGAGCTCCCCTAGGGAATTAGAATGAGCAGTGGGGAACCAGAGGTCTGTCTAGATGAGTGGTTCTCAAATTCAAACAGGCACCAGAACACCCTCGAGGGACTGTTAAAACACAACTACAGGGCCCCGCCTCAGAGTTTCTGATTCAGCAAAGTCTGGGGTGCAGGCCTGGAAATTTGCATTTCTGCCTAGTTCCCAGGTGGGGCCGATGGTGCTGCTTTGGGAACCACTTCTCTAGATCAGCCCCCCTTCTCCAAACTCCCGCCCTCGGGCCAAATCCTACCCACCACCTGTTATTGGATGGTCTACCAGCTGAGGATGGTTTTTAACATTTTCAAATGGTTGAAAAGAAAATCAAAAGAATTCTATTTCCTGTCATGTGAAAAGTACATGAAATCCATATTCAGTGTCCATATATAAAGTTTTATTGGAAGGCAGCCACAAATCATTAAACCAAGCTCGGGGCCTTACGTGACCGCACTGCTACGTACCAAGCCAGGCCTGAATGACATTGGCTACTGCAAGCTCCAAGCCTGATGTGTTTACCGTCTGAAGCAGATCAGAATATGCCACCCCCAAATATACCACTTTGGCATCAGGATTATTTTGCGCTGAAAGGCAACTGAGAACCAAGAGATGCAGGCAGAGTTCCCCGCCCTCCTCTTACCTGTCTAAAATCAGGGCATAAATTTCCCTTTGAGTAAGGTCTCTCCCACCCCACCCCCTTCACCAGGGAAAGGAGAGTGACTCTTATCATGGAAGACAGAGTGTCAACACCAAGATGAGTTTGCAGAAACAGACTGCACGAAAATAGCCCTTATCTTCTCTGAGTCCCTCCATATCTCTCCTAGTCACTTCCTCACATTTTATTGTTCCTTGAAGCCCAGACCCTCCTTTCTTTGTGAAAAGGGTACATAAGCCCTTGAGTCTAACTGCTTCTTTCAGTTTTATTCCTTTTCTGGGAACTCCAGTGCACGTAAATGTTGTTAACACTGTGTGTGCCATTTATCCTGTTAATCTGGCTTTGGCTAGTTTAATTCGCAGGCCCCAATGAATAAACCTAAGAGAGTACAGGAAAAGTTTTTCCTTCCTGACACTCCTTACCCAAGAGATGGGAAAAGGTGAAGTTTGCAGGCTCTGAGTTCTACAGCACCCCTTTACCATACCTCAGTTTGTCATCAGACATGATCAAAAGCCCCACTCCTGGGCTTCCCTGGTGGCGCAGCGGTTGAGAGTCCGCCTGCCGATGCAGGGGCCGCGGGTTCGCGCCCCGGTCCGGGAGCTGTCATCAACACTGTAACAATTCACTGATCAACAGTTGCAATTCTTCATAACACTGTCAAACTCCCAGCTGCCACCGTGGCAAGCTGCGTTGCCCCGGCTCCAGACACATTGCTTTGGGACTGGTGGTAGAAAAGGACTTTGGAAGCATTAAGGCTTTAAAGCTACCCACAATATCTCTTCCCTGGAGAGCAAGCTGTCAGATCAACGGTGTTTTTATCATTTAAAAAAAAAAAAAAAAAAAAGGCCCACTCCTGACTTTTCCTCGCAGCCTACGTCATACAACGCGACCGAATGAAGGCCACTCCATCAGAGAGAGCCTCTTGGAAACAGGACGACTTAAGTCAGGTCACCTCACAATAGAAAGACTGTGGACTTTTACATGATCTTGTGTCCTTTCTGGTAACAAATACCCGTGAAATGACCACCAAAGATCCAGACGCAGCAAAAACCTCAGGCTAATACCCATCGTGTATGCTAAACGAAGGCTCTTTCTAAAAAATGGTAGGCATGCTATGGCCAGGAAGAAGAGGGGGTCTGCTATTTCTTCTTAAATATCTGAAACCCGAAGTTATTTCATGGCATTTTAATTAAAAAATCCCATATGTAAGAAGTCTTTGGTGATAAAGAAGGCATGAAAACACATTGTACTGGAAATCAGCACATACGTTGTAAAACTTTCTTAAAAGCCCCTTCTCCTCCTGAATCATGCCCCTAATTAAATTTAAACCCAAGTAATATCATCCACAGTTAACTAATATGGTTTTATTTCTCCCTGCTTCTTTGAAAAGGTGTGTATCTTTTCAGGTAACTATTCCCTTGACAAAGAGGTTGCTATGGATACATTTTTTTTTTTTTAATTGAGTGCTGGTATTTCAAAGCCTGTGCAATTTAGTGAAGTCTACCTGGCCTGAGGGTTATACTCATTTAAGTGCCTGTCTTTAACGTTCACACTTTTATCTTAATACAGCTGCTCTGTGCCTTTGACGTCTGGTGTTCAGGAGGGGCTGGAGATGGCGTGGGAGTTCCTTAAGGAAAAACCAGTAAGACAAATATCCCACGACCCACCTAACTGCAGTTGAATAAGTGGATGTTTCACTTGCCTGGAATTTGTCTGTTCTCGGCACGTTTAATGATGAGTCACGCTATGCATTTGCAAGGCGCCCAGGGCCCGGGGCCACGTGCTGACTTTCTGTGCCTAAGTCCCTCGTCTTTGTTCAGACAGGCCGCGAATGCATCCCACAAAGCTGGCCTAATGCTATTTCACTGGGTCTCTTTTTCTTCCGCGGCTCAGCTTTAAATGTGATATTCAGGAAGTCGATTGTCAGGCACGCAAATCGAGAGAAAAGTATGCCGCATTAAATCATGATGGCTTAATAAGGCTTTACTCATCGGCAAAAGACTTCTGGTTCTCTCCTTAGTTGAGGCAAGACAAAAAGCGGAACCTGCCACAGAGAAGGAACCTAGCACTTCCGCTGGCGTTCCACCTTTGTGGAAGCATTTAGTGAAATAGGACCCAATTTGCATATTGTGGCTGTCATTATTCTCCCTGAAAATATAAGCGCCTAGGTATCCTACTTTAGTCATGAACTTATTAGGTGAGGATCTCTACCATTATGATTACACTTGAGGGGAAACAGCAAACATTTCCATGAATATAATGGCACCAAACATTCAGGAATGCTTCCTGGTACCTCAAGAATTTCTTTTCAGAGCAAAAGAAATCTTGAAACTTTCATCTGTTACTAAAAATAGAAATTAATAAAATACGTATTCATTTTCCTTCAAGTTCAATTGGTTTTCTTCTGTAATCTATAGAAAAGGAAGCGCGTGTAAGAAGACATATACTTAAATGACACCCTTTTCAATCAGACATGGAATCTTGCCAAAAAAAAAGTCTAGAATTAAAGAATTGCAGTGTTGAAATTCTCCAGATCATCTATACACTGATGGCTTTGCCTGCCACAGAACTATTAATTTGGTATTTGTCAGGGCTGTAAAACTTTACATCTTTATGTAGTAACTTACTCTCATGGAAGTATACTAATTAGGGTGGCATGCAACAATAACATAAAACCAGTTGCTTTCCATGGGCTGATGGGTGTCTACCACAATCGTGCCTTTGCTCAAGAAGACTGAAAGCAATTTCACACGAAGAAACTAGTTTCATTCTTCAATTAACAATTGAAATCAGTGCTCAGTTGTCCAAGATTAAGTACCAAATACATTACAGGCACCGAAAGCATTTTTAATCCTTCGTCCTTAACTACAGATACTCCTTTGTTTAACTTTTGGTTTGCTTTGTTAGATAAAGAAGAAGACTTAAAGGAGAAAGACAGAGATTTAGAAAATAAAACAGAGGGAACAGCATGAAAGCAACTATACAATGTTGGTAAAATGTGGGAGAATAGAAACCATGTGGAAGTATGTATTGTGGAATAAAGTTTAAAAAAAAAAACTTCAGAAATCTTCTTTGAAGAGACAGTAACAGAGGAAAAAACTGATGAAAAATTAGCAAGTGCCAGTAGGAAAGCCTTGCCCAGTTCTCTTTTACTTAAACGAAAGAGAACAAGATGAACCCCCAGGGAACTGCGCTGAGTGAGGGCAATTCAAAGCAATGGAAGGCAAATCTGTCCTTACAGGTGGCCCCACTGGGATTTGGACCCAGACTGAAAGGAGGATAATGACCTCAGAGCAGCCTCTGGTGGCTGGATGTCAAAAGCTCAAGAAGTCAGAGGCCAACTTACTGGTGTTCTTGAGATTTTGTGCAAATGGAAGCTACTAACTAAACAACTTCCAGGCAGTAACCCAGAATTGACTTGGTGGAAATTGAAATTAATTCACTAGTCTCAAAGACTCTCACAGATGATGGGGAGATTAGATGCTGACAAACTGGGCTATTCTGACAAGAGGTAGAGTTTTCCTTATGTTTGCTCATCAACTAAATTAGGAGCTTGGGATTAACATACACACACTACTATACGCAAAACAGATAACCAACAAGGACCTACTGTATAGCACAGGGAAACCTACTCACTATTCTGTAATAACCTATATGGTTAAGGAACGTGACAAAGAATGGATACATGTGTACGTATAACTGACTCACTTTGCTGTACACCTGAAACTAACACAACATTGTAAATCAACTATACTCCAATAAAATTAAAAAAATAAAGTGTTAAATACAAAATTACCTCCAAGGTTCCTAGTATTTCAAATAAAGGATAGACCAGCGGTGACTGACACCCGAAATTTTAATTTTAATTTTAAGCAATGGATGTTTTTAAGCAATCCAGATATTTTCAATTCTTAAAAAGCTCTGCGTCTGTAGGAGGGAGGGAGTGAGTGTGTGCGCGCAGAGATCTGTCCATTAGAAGCATTTGGGTGCATTTTCTTGTCACAGCTGGAAAACATCTGTTTAGGACAGAGGCTCATAAATTCTATCTGGTCGGTTCCCATTGAGCTATCTCATCTGGGATGTTTCCAAGGGCCCCTTTTCAAAATCTTGAACCTTACAATGTCACCTGTGTCAACTGTCATGTCCCGAAGAGTGCTGCCATCTGTGGCATCCTGTTTCTGAGCACATCACATTTACACAGCAGGTTAGAAGGTTTTGTCCAAAAAGAGATGTTTTATGTTCTCAAAAAAGGCTTGAAGGTTAAGGTGAGTATTCAAACACATATTTTAAAACTGGTTTCAATAGGGGTCAGCTTTACTTACTGTTAGCAATAAACCAGCAGTTTCCCAGGGCTGCTAGAAGCCATGGAATTCTCGTCAGACTACGTCAACCTGACCAAAAACCCATGGTAAGTTCTGTGTGTACAGTGTTGAAACTATAAAGCCCACTTATTGCTCATTCCCAAATAAGTATCCCAGTTCAATCAAATATCACCATTTGAATGACCTGGGCTTGCCAAAACCGGGTAAGATGGTTCTTTGGACACAAGTTCACCATCTTCTTAAGTCTGCTGGCTTTCCAAATAAAGTCTCTATTCCTTGCCCCCCCCCCACCCCCCAGAGAATGATCTGGGCTCCTAATTAGTGCCCCCAAATTAGACAGCATCTGTTTAAAAGTACACGGAATGAATAGTAATGTACCAATGTTAATTTCTTAGTCCCGATGAATGTACCATGGCAATGTAAGATGTTAACATTAGGGGAAGCTAAAGACTTCCCTGGTGGTCCAGTGGTTAAGACTCTGTGTTCCCAAAGCAGCGGGGCCTGGGTTTGATCCCTGGTCAGGGAACTAGATCCTGCGTGCATGTCGCAACTAAGAGCCTGCGTGCTGCAATCAAGAGTCTGCATGCTGCAACCTAAACAAAACAAACAAACAAAAGATCCTGCATATGCCCCAGTGAAAATCTGCACGTGGCAACAAAGATCCCATGTACTGCAACTAAGACCCAGCACAGCCTAATAAATAAATAAATATTAAACAAAAATTAGAGGGCTCCCCTGGTGGCGCAGTGGTTGAGAGTCCGCCAGCCGATGCAGGGG
>NW_006782267.1:2570267-2586398 GCF_000442215.2 Lipotes vexillifer | reverse complement strand
GGGGGGGGGCCTGGTGCCCCCAAAAAAAAAAAAAAAAAAAAAAAAAAAAATTAAAGGAACCTGGGTGAAGGGTATGTAGGAACTCTCTATGCTATCTTTGCAACTTTTCTGTAAATTTAAAAATGTTCTGAAATCAAAAGTTTATTCTTTAGAAAGTACAGAAATTAATATGGGTGAATACACTGAGGGGAAGCGGTAAAGGAGGGCCAAAACTCTCTCACAGGGAAAAGGATTACGAATAGGCAATCATTTATTGCTGCTTGTTATGTACCGGGCACTAAACTATATACCCTAACATTAAGTCATTAAAATGGTGCCCTTTAAGCACACTGATAAAGGAATACTGTTGCCTACTCTGATTAACAAGAGAACCAGTTCTTAAGGAAAGAATCCCAGACATGCGATGTTTAGACTTCAGGAGAACCTTCCTTTATCCTTCCTCTCTGTTATCTCCCTGTTTTCTCCTTCCCTGGGCTTTTAGGCCCACTTCAAACCCTATCTTTATTTCTTCCCTCCATCACATTTCTTTGTTATTACTCAAATGCTGTTACTCAATTGTGTGGAATAATTGAACGTCCAACTATTTCAATAGTCAAATATTTGAATTTAGAGACAGTAAAAACCAATACTCAAATATTTAAACTTGGAGATTTCTAATACATATTATTTTCCATATGAGAAAGCAAGGATGTGGTCGACGTGTTAACCCTAGTTAGAGCCAACCTCAGTCTGGTCACGAGGCCCCACTGTGAATTCTCTGGACTTGAGTTCCTCTTCAGCATTTGTCGAGTAACCTAATTAGTATCTCAGCTATTCTTAGCTCCAGAACAGGGTCCGAAGTTCCCATGACAGTCACACAGCACAATTTCAAGCGTGACACAAAAACATTATTCCCTTCCATACTCAGAGAGTGAAAGATGCACAGATTACAAGCGTCAACAGTAGGTCTCCAAAGCCCAGTTTCCTTTTAGACCTCTCTTGCCTTCCTTGTAATTCCACTGAGAGACTCACTGTCTGTATCACTCTTTTTTTTTTTTTTTTTGCGATATGCGGGCCTCTCACTGTTGTGGCCTCTCCTGTCGCGGAGCAACAGGCTCCGGACGCTCAGGCTCACTGGCCACGGCTCACGGGCGCAGCCGCTCCGCGGCACGTGGGATCTTCCCGGACCGGGGCACGAACCCGCGTCCCCTGCATCGGCAGGCGGACTCTCAACCACTGCGCCACCAGGGAAGCCCTGTATCACTCATTTAACTATGGATTCTATTCTAGCTTGCATTAGTTTCTCTGTTGTTATCACCATTATTGAAGGCAGGCATCTCTTTCGAACTTCTCCCCAGACTTTATGGGTATGACTACATGGCACCTCTGCTCTCAGGCTTTTTAACCACAGCAAGTATGGAGGTGAGGCAGTGCCATGTGGCTGAAAGCCCCAGGGAACAGGGAGTCGGGAACGCTGTCTCCAATTGTTTCTGCCACCCGCAAGCTTTGTGCGTCCCAGGGCAACCTGGTTCACTTCTCAGAGCCTCAAAGTCCTCAGGGGAGCAGCGAGGGGTTGGACATGACTCAGATAAACCACTAGGGTTTACTGAGCACCGTGCTGGACGCCTCTTGGGCACCATGTCATTCCTCTCATTGCCCCCTCTTCCTCCAGCCCCTGCCATGGTGGCCATTTCTACATGGGCTTCAACCAGTTTCCCCTGCGTGTAACAGATGGTGTCTTGCCTCTGGGTGTACCAAGGGCCTCTCGATTCCTGCCTAAGGGCTTTTCTGACTGGGCATGGGACTCCTGTATCTCAGCTCCTCTGCGTGCACAACTGGAAGCACAGGGAGCCAACTCTCACAGGGCCACACAAGACTGCTGGGGCACGGGAGCCTCTTGTCCCACAGATGAGTTCGGAGACGCACTTGATAAGCTCCTCAAAACACTCCCTGGGATGAATCTCCTTTGCCCATGGGAGAAGCGAACTTGATAATGCCCTTGGCCCAGCCTTCCCACTATCTCTGTGACTCCCCCGTCGCACAGTGTTGCCACCTGTATGTTGCCATACAGACCTCCTGCAAGTAGACTGCGCTGCAGGATCCGCTCTGGGAGGTATCTAGGCTAAGACAACAGCCTACTCTACATCAGACATTGTCATCCTTTTCTGCTCTAAATTTGGATTGTTCTGCAATTACTTGCTGGAAGACTTCAGTTCTGCCCAGCGGTTCTTATAATGAGAACAGGCTGGGAGGAGGCTGAGTGGCCAGGATAACTGAAAATTACTTCCAGCTTTTTGCCTGACTTCGAGAGGCCACCGGGCATAAGGTTCTGGTACAGGCCCAGGGTGTATTTGGCTACATCACGTGGTGACCTAATATAAGTGGAAAGGAAATATAACAGAGAGTAATTTAAACACAAATAGGCTAATGAGGAAGACCCAGAAACGGCTCTTCTTTCTTCCAGTCCCTGATGTTAAGCAAAATGTTAAAGGAAGGACATTTCCACCTGCATTTCTGCTCAAAACGGAAGTTTTTAGGTTCAGGAGAAATTTTTCTAAAAAAACACATTTCTGCAAGTTGCCAGAAAATGAGAGAAGTATGTCATCTCTCCCTTTAGAAGAGAACGAAGGGACATTAACCCTTGTTGCAAGGGGAGGGAGAGTACTTTTGGTAAATCAAGTTTGGAAAATAAGTTAAGCAGGCTCTCTCTTCTCTAGATGGCAGGTTTCCCCTGAACCTTGAAAATAATATATATTGTGATTCTTTGAGAGGGAGATTCAGAAAGCAGCATTTCCCTAATTTATTTTTCCACAGGTCATTTTCCAGGACGAGAAGGTGTGGAATAGGCTTAGAGAAATGAAAAGAAGGCTGTCCTTTTTGGCATGATTTGAATGTCTTAATTGGACGATGTAATAGGTAAATACCTGAGGCTTCTTCTCTCACTATGATCTTGATATAACACTACTGGATAAGATGTACAAATGACCTGGGCTTTGTCTGGTGAACTAGGGTTTATACGGCATTGCCTCACCTTACCTGCACCCTTCAATCTAAACAACAATCTGGGAGGTAGGCAGAATAGGGATCCTTACTATTTAGTAGAGGACACCAACGTTCAGCATTTGCCTACGTTTACTTTTTTTTATTATGTTTTTAATTCTTGGCTGCGATGGGCCTTCGTTGCTGTGCGCAGGCTTTCTCTAGTTGCAGCAAGCGGGGGCTGCTCTTCGTTGTGGTGCGCGGGCTTCTCATTGCGGTGGCTTCTCTTGTTGCGGAGCACGGGCTCTAGGTGCATGGGCTTCAGTAGATGCAGCACGTGGGCCCAGTAGTTGCAGCACATGGGCCCCTAGAGCACGTGGGCTTCAGCAGTTGTGGCACGTGGGCTCAGTAGTTGTGGCTCATGGGCTCAGTAGTTGTGGCTTGCGGGCTCTAGAGCACAGGCTCAGTAGTTGTGGCTTGCGGGCTCTAGAGCACAGGCTCAGTAGTTGTGGCACATGGGCTTAGCTCCTCCGCGACATGTGGGATCTTCCCGGACCAGGGCTGGAATCTGTGTCCCCTGCACCGGCAGGCGGATTCTTAACCACTGCGCCACCAGGGAAGCCCCTGCCTACATTTAAATGACAGAGGAGGGAGAGCCAGGATATAAGCTCTATATCCTCTCCTTCCTGATCCAGGATGCTAACTACCACCAAACCTATACTGTGACATTTTTATTAGTTTGTTCGTTGAGCTTATCATTCTACAAAAGAGAAATCACTTTGCATTTTTACTAGTTATTTGGTCTTTTCCCAGTAGTACTGCCACAAAAGGAAATATATGAGGTTGGGAAGGGTCAAAATCATCTCTGGAAAACTGTTAAGAGTATTATGTGTTCTCTTAGTTCCACTTCAAATGGCGAATTAAAGTGTAGAAATGTTGGCGTAAAAAGGTGCTACTGATTGGAACCAAGATGGCGGAGTAGAAGGACGTGCTCTCACTCCCTCTTGCGAGAACACCAGAATCACAGCTAGCTGCTGGACAATCATCAACAGGAAGACACTGGAACTCACCAAAAATATACCCCACATCCAAAGACAAAGGAGAAGCCACAATGAGACCACAGGAGGGGCGCAATCACAGTAAAATCAAATCCCATAACTGCTGGGGGCGGGGGGTGACTCACAGACTGGCGAACACTTACACCATAGAAGTTCACACACTGGAGCACAGGTTGTGAGACCCACGTCAGGCTTCCCAACCTGGGGGTCCGGCAACAGGAGGAGGAATTCCTAGGGAATCAGGCTTTGAAGCCTACTGGGATTTGACTGCAGGACTTCAACAGAACAGGGGAAACAGAGACTCCACTCTTGGAGGGCACACACAAAGTAGTGTGTGCATCAGGACCCAGGGGAAGGAGCAGTGACCCCGGGGGGGGGAGACTGAACCTGACCTACCTGCTAGTGTTGGAGGGTCTCCTGCAGAGGTGGGGGGTGGCTGTGGCTCACCGTGGGGACAAGGACACTGGCAGCAGAAGTTCTGGGAATTACTCCTTGGCGTGAGCCCTCCCTGAACCTGTCATTAGCACCACCAAAGAGCCCAAGTAGGCTCTAGTATTGGGTTGCCTCAGGCCAAAAAACCAACAGGGAGGGAACCCAGCCCCACCCATCAACAGTCAAGTGGATTAAAGTTTTACTGAGCCCCGCCCACCCGAGCAGCAGTAACCTCTACTCACCAACAGTCCCTCTCATCAGGAAACTTGCATAAGCCTCTGAGACAGCCTCACCACCAGAGGGCAGACAGCAGAAGCAAGAAGAACTACCATCCTGCAGCCTGTGGAACAAAAACCACATCCACAGAAAGACAGACAAGATGAAAAGGCAGAGGGCTATGTACCAGATGAAGGAACAAGATAAAACCCCAGAAAAACAACTAAATGAAGTGGAGATAGGCAACCTTCCAGAAAACGAATTCAGAATAATGATAGTGAAGATGATCCAGGACCTCGGAAAAAGAACGGAGGCAAAGACTGAGAATATGCAAGAAATGTTTAACAAAGACCTAGAAGAATTAAAGAACTAACAAACAGAGATGAACAATACAATAACTGAAATGAAAACTACGCTAGAAGGAATCAATAGCAGAATAATTGAGGCAGAAGAACGGATAAGTGACCTGGAAGACAGGATGGTGGAATTCACTGCTGCGGAACAGAATAAAGGAAAAAGAATGAAAAGAAATGAAGACAGCCTAAGAGACCTCTGGGACAACATTAAACGCAACAAAAATTCACATTACAGGGGTCCCAGAAGGAGAAGAGAGAGAGAAAGGACCAGAGAAAAATATTCGAAGAGATTAGAGTTGAAAACTTCCCTAACATGGGAAAGGAAACAGCCACCCAAGTCCAGGAAGCGCAGAGAGTCCCATACAGGATAAACCCAAGGAGAAACACACCGAGACACACAGTAATCAAATTGGTAAAAATTAAAGACAAAGAAAAATTATTAAAAGCAGCAAGGGAAAAATGACAAATAACATACAAGGGAACTCCCATAAGGTTAGCAGCTGATCTCTCAGCAGAAACTCTACAAGCCAGAAGGGAGTGGCATGATATACTTAAAGTGATAAAACGGAAGAACCTACAACCAAGACTACTCTACCCGGCAAGGATCTCATTCATATTCGATGGAGAAATCAAAAGCTTTACACACAAGCAAAAGCTAAGAGAATTCAGCACCACCAAACCAGCTCTACAACAAATGCTAAAGGAACTTCTCTAAGTGGGAAACACAAGAGAAGAAAAGGACCTACAAAAACAAACCCAAAACAATTTAAGAAAATGGTAACAGGAACATACATAGAGATAACCACCCTAAGCATGAATGGATTAAATGCTCCGACCAAAAGACACAGGCCTGCTGAATGGATACAGAAACAAGACCCATATATATGCTGTCTACAAGAGACCCACTTCAGACCTAGGGACACATACAGCCTGAAAGTGAGGGGATGGAAAAAGATATTCGACGCAAATGGAAATCAAAAGAAAGCGGGAGCAGCAATACTCATATCAGATAAAACAGACTTTAAAATAAAGAATGTTACAAGAGACAAGGAGGACACTACATAATGATCAAGGGATCGATCCAAGAAGAAGATATAACAATTGTAAATATTTATGCATCCAACATAGGAGCACCGCAATACATAAGGCAAATACTAACAGCCATAAAAGGGGAAATTGACAGCAACACATTCATAGTAGGGGACTTTAACACCCCACTTTCACCAATGGACAGATCATCCCAAATGAAAATAAATAAGGAAACACAAGCTTTAAATGATACATTAAACAAGATGGACTTAATTGATATTTATAGGACACTCCATCCAAAAACAACAGAATACACATTTTTCTCAAGTGCTCATGGAACATTCTCCACGAGAGATCATATCTTGGGTCACAAATCAAGCCTTGGTAAATTTAAGAAAATTGAAATTGTATTAAGTATCTTTTCCGACCACAACGCCATGAGACTAGATATCAATTACAGGAAAAGATCTGTAAAAAAATACAAACACATGGAGGTTAAACAATACACTACTTAATAACGAAGTGATCACTGAAGAAATCAAAGAGGACATTAAAAAATACCTAAAAACAAATGACAGTGGAGACACGACGACCCAAAACCTATGGGATGCAGCAAAAACAGTTCTAAGAGGGAAGTCTATAGCAATACAAGCCCACCTTAAGAAACAGGAAACATCTCGAATAAACAACCTAACCTTGCACCTAAAGCAATGAGAGAAAGAAGAACAAAAAACCCCCAAAGTTAGCAGAAGGAAAGAAATCATAAAAATCATATCAGAAGTAAATGAAAAAGAAATGAAGGAAACAGTAGCAAAGATCAATAAAACTAAAAGCTGGATCTTTGAGAAGATAAACAAAATAGATAAACCATTAGCCAGACTCATCAAGAGAAACAGGGAGAAGACTCAAATCAACAGAATCAGAAATGAAAAAGGAGAAGTAACAACGGACACTGCAGAAATGCAAAGGATCATGAGAGATTACTACAAGCAACTCTATGCCAGTGAAATGGACAACCTGGAAGAAATGGACAAATTCTTAGAAATGCACAACCTGCCGAGAACGAATCAGGAAGAAATAGAAAATATGAACAGACCAATCACAAGCACTGAAATTGAAACTGTGATTAAAAATCTTCCAACAAACAAAAGCCCAGGACCAGATGGCTTCACAGGCGAATTCTATCAAACATTTAGAGAAGAGCTAACACCCATCCTTCTCAAACTCTTCCAAAATATAGCAGAGGGAGGAACACTCCCAAACTCATTCTACGAGGCCACCATCACCTTGATACCAAAACCAGACAAGGATGTCACAAACAAAGAAAACTACAGGCCAATATCACCGATGAACATAAATGCAAAACTCCTCAACAAAATACTAGCAAACAGAATCCAACAGCACAGTAAAAGGATCATACACCATGATCAAGTGGGGTTTATCCCAGGAATGCAGGATTCTTCAATATACGCAAATCAATCAATGTGATACACCATATTAACAAATTGAAGGAGAAAAACCATATGATCATCTCAATAGATGCAGAGAAAGCTTTTGACAAAATTCAACACCCATTTATGATAAAAACCCTGCAGAAAGTAGGCATAGAGGGAACTTTCCTCAACATAATAAAGGCCATATATGACAAACCCACAGCCAACATCATCCTCAGTGGTGAAAAACTGAAAGCATTTCCACTAAGATCAGGAACAAGACAAGGTTGCCCACTCTCACCACTCTTATTCAATATAGTTTTGGAAGTTTTAGCCACAGCAATCAGAGAAGAAAAGGAAATAAAAGGAATCCAAATCGGAAAAGAAGAAGTAAAGCTGTCACTGTTTGCAGATGACACGATACTGCACAGAGAGAATCCTAAAGATGCTACCAGAAAACTACTAGAGCTAATCAATGAATCTGGTAAAGTTGCAGGATACAAAATTAATGCACAGAAATCTCTGGCATTCCTATACACTAATGATGAAAAATCGGACAGTGAAATCAAGAAAACACTCCCACTGCAACAAAAAGAATAAAATATCTGGGAATAAACCTACCTAAGGAGACAAAAGACCTGTATGCAGAAAATTATAAGACACTGATGAAAGAAATTAAAGATGATACAAACAGATGGAGAGATATACCATGTTCTTGGATTGGAAGAATCAACATTGTGAAAATGACTCTACTACCCAAAGCAATCTATAGATTCAATGCAATCCCTATCAAACTACCACTGGCATTTTTCACAGAACTAGAACAAAAAATTTCACAATTTGTATGGAAACACAAAAGACCCCGAATAGCCAAAGCAATCTTGAGAACAAAAAATGGAGCTGGAGGAATCAGGCTGCCTGACTTCAGACTATACTACAAAGCTACAGTAATCAAGACAGTATGGTACTGGCACAAAAACAGAAAGATAGATCAATGGAATAGGATAGAAAGCCCAGAGATAAACCCATGCACATATGGTCACCTTATCTTTGATAAAGGTGGCAGGAATGTACAGTGGAGAAAGGACAGCCTCTTCAATAAGTGGTGCTGGGAAAACTGGACAGGTACATGTAAAAGTATGAGATTAGATCACTCCCTAACACCATACACAAAAATAAGCTCAAAATGGATTAAAGACCTAAATGTAAGGCCAGAAACTATCAAACTCTTAGAGGAAAACATAGGCAGAACACTCTATGACATAAATCACAGCAAGATCCTTCTTGACCCATCTCCTAGAGTAATGGAGATAAAAACAAAAATAAACAAATGGGACCTAATGAAACTTCAAAGCTTTTGCACAGCAAAGGAAACCATAAACAAGACCAAAAGACAGCCCTCAGAATGGGAGAAAATATTTGCAAATGAATCAACTGACAAAGGATTAATCTCTAAAATTTACAGGCAGCTCATGCAGCTCAATAACAAAAAAACAAACAACCCAATCCAAAAATGGGCAGAAGACCTAAATAGACATTTCTCCAAAGAAGATATACAGACTGCCAACAAACACATGAAAGAATGCTCAACATCATTAATCATTAGAGAAATGCAAATCAAAACTACAATGAGATATCATCTCACACCAGTCAGAATGGCCATCATCAAAAAATCTAGAAACAATAAACGCTGGAGAGGGTGTGGAGAAAAGGGAACACTCCTGGACTGCTGGTGGGGATGTGAATTGGTACAGCCACTATGGAGAACAGTATGGAGGTTCCTTAAAAAAATACAAATAGAACTACCATAAGACCCAGCAATCCCACTACTGGGCATATACCCTGAGAAAACCATAATTCAAAAAGAGCCATGTACCAAAATGTTCACTGCAGCTCTATTTACAACAGCCCGGAGAGGGAAACAAACCTAAGTGCCCATCGTCGGATGAATGGATAAAGAAGATGTGGCACATATATACAATGGAATATTACTCAGCCATAAAAAGAAACGAAATTGAGCTATTTGTAATGAGGTGGATAGACCTAGAGACTGTCATACAGAGTGATGTAAGTCAGAAAGAGAAAGACAAATACCGTACGCTAACACATATATATGGAATTTAAGGGGGAAAAAATGTCATGAAGAACCTAGGGGTAAGACAGGAATAAAGACACAGACCTACTGGAGAACGGACTTGGGGATATGGGGAGGGGGAAGGGTGAGCTGTGACAAAGCGAGAGAGAGGCACAGACATATATACACTACCAAACGTAAGGTACATAGCTAATGGGAAGCAGCCGCATAGCGCAGGGAGATCAGCACGGTGCTTTGTGACCGCCTGGAGGGGTGGGATAGGGAGGGTGGGAGGGAGGGAGACGCAAGAGGGAAGAGATATGGGAACATATGTATATGTATAACTGATTCACTGTGATATAAAGCAGAAACTAACACACCATTGTAAAGCAATTATACCCCAATCAAGATGTTAAAAGAAAAAAAAAAGAGACATGGAAGGACACTACATAATGATCAGGGGATCAATCCAAGAAGAAGATATAACAATTATAAATATATATGCACCCAACACAGGAGCACCTCGATACATAAGGCAACTGCTAACAGCTATAAAAGAGGAAATCGACAGTAACACAGTAACAGTGGGGGTCTATAACACCTCACTTACACCAATGGACAGATCATCCAAAACGAAAATGAATAAGGAAACAGAAGCTTTAAATGACACAACAGACCAGATATTTTTAATTGATATTTATAGGACATTCCATCCAAAAAGAGCAGATTACACTTTCTTCTCAAGTGCGCACAGAACATTCTCCAGGACAGATGACATCTTGGGTCACAAATCAAGCCTTGGTAAATTTCAGAAAAATCGAAATCATATCAAGCATCTTTTCTGACCACAATGCTATGAGATTAGAAAGGAATTACAGGGGAAAAAAATGTAAAAAACACAAACACATGGAGGCTAAACAATACATTACTAAATAACCAAGAGATCACTGAAGAACTCAAAGAGGAAATCAAAAAATACCTGGAGACAAATTGACAATGACAACATGACAATCCAAAACCTATGGGAGGCAGCAAAAGCAGTTCTAAGAGGGAAGCTTGTAGTGATACAATCCTACCTTAAGAAACAAGAAAAATCTCAAATAAACAATCTAACGTTACACCTAAAGGAACTAGAGAAAGAAGAACAAACAAAACCCAAAGTTAGCAGAAGGGGAGAAATCATAAAGATCAGAGCAGAAATAAACGAAATAGAAACAAAGAAAACAATAGCAAAGATCAATAAAACTAAAAGCTGGTTTTTTGAGAAGATAAACAAAATTGATACACCATTAGCCAGATTCATCAAGAAAAAGAGGCAGAGGACTCAAATCAATAAAATTAGAAACAAAAAAGGAGAAGTTACAACAGACACCGCAGAAATACAAAGCATCCTAAGAGACTACTACAAGCAACTCTATGCCAATAAAATGGACAACCTGGAAGAAATGGACACATTCTTAGAAAGGTATAAGCTTCCAAGACGGAACCAGGAAGAAACAGAATATATGAACAGGCCAGTCACAAGCAATGAAATTGAAACTGTGATTAAAAATCTTCCAACAAACAAAGGTCCAGGACCAGATGGCTTCACAGGTGAATTCTGTCAAACATTTAGAGAAGAGCTAACACCCATCCTTCTCAAACTCTTCCAAAAAACTGCAGAGGAAGGAACACTCCCAAACTCATTCTATGAGGACACCATCACCCTGACAACAAAAGCAGACAAAGATACGACAAAAAAAAGAAAATTACAGACCAATCTCACTCATGAATATAGATGCAAAAATCCTCAACAAAATACTAGCAGACAGAATCCAACAACATATTAAAAGGATCATACACCACGATCAAGTGGGATTTATCCCAGGGATGAAAGGATACTTCAATATACGCAAGTCAATCAACGTGATCCACCATATTAACAAACTGAAGAAGAAAAACCATATGATCATCTCAATGGATGCAGAAAAATCTTCTGACAAAATTCAACACCGATTTATGATAAAAACTCTCCAGAAAGTGGGCACAGAGGGAACCTACCTCAACATAATAAAGGCCAGATACGACAAACCCACAGCAAACATCGTTCTCAATGGTGAAAAACTGAAAGCATTTCCTCTAAGATCAGGAACGAGACAAGGATGTCCACTCTCACCACTATCATTCAACATAGCTTCGGAAGTCCTAGCCACGGCAATCAGTGGAGAAAAAGAAACAAAAGGAATACAAATTGGAAAAGAAGAAGTAAAGCTGTCACTGTTTGCAGATGACACGATACTATACAGAGAGAATCCTAAAGATGCCACCAGAAAACTACTAGAGCTAATCAATGAATTTGGTAAAGTTGCAGGATACAAAATTAATGCACAGAAATCTCTGGCATTCCTATACACTAGTGATGAAAAATCTGAAAGAGAAATTAAGGAAACACTCCCATTTACCACTGCAACAAAAAGAATAAAGTACCCAGGAATGAACCTACCTAGGGAGACAAAAGACCTGTATGCAGAAAACTATAAGACACTGATGAAAGAAATTAAAGATGATACCAACAAATGGAGAGATATACCATGTTCTTGGATTGGAAGAATCAATATTGTGAAAATGACTATACTACCCAAAGCAATCTACAGATTCAATGCAATCCCTATCAAATTACCAATGGCATTTTTTACAGAACTAGAACAAAAAATCTTAAAATTTGTATGGAGACACAAAAGACCCCGAATAGCCAAAGCAGTCTTGAGGGAAAAAAACGGAGCTGGAGGAATCAGACTCCCTGACTTCAGACTATACTACAAAGCTACAGTAATCAAGACAATATGGTACTGGCACAAAAACAGAAATATAGATCAATGGAACAGGATAGAAAGCCCAGAGATAAACCCACGCACCTATGGTCAACTAATCTATGACAAAGGAGGCAAGGATATAAAACGGAAAAAAGACAGTCACTTCAATAAGTGGTGCTGGGAAAATTGGACAGGTACATGTAAAAGTATGAGATTAGATCACTCCCTAACACCATACACAAAAATAAGCTCAAAATGGATTAAAGACCTAAATGTAAGGCCAGAAACTATCAAACTCTTAGAGGAAAACATAGGCAGAACACTCTATGACATAAATCACAGCAAGATCCTTCTTGACCCATCTCCTAGAGTAATGGAGATAAAAACAAAAATAAACAAATGGGACCTAATGAAACTTCAAAGCTTTTGCACAGCAAAGGAAACCATAAACAAGACCAAAAGACAGCCCTCAGAATGGGAGAAAATATTTGCAAATGAATCAACTGACAAAGGATTAATCTCTAAAATTTACAGGCAGCTCATGCAGCTCAATAACAAAAAAATAAAGACACTATAAAACTCTTAGAGGAAAACATAGGAAGAACACTCTCTGACATAAATCACAGAAAGATCTTTTTTGATCCACCTCCTAGAGTAATGGAAATAAAAACAAAAATAAACAAATGGGACCTAATGAAACTTCAGAGCTTTTGTACAGCAAAGGAAACCATAAACAAGACGAAAAGACAACCCTAAAAATGGGAGAAAATATTTGCAAACGAATCAACGGACAAAGGATTAATCTCCAAAATATATAAACAGCTCATGCAGCTCAATATTAAAAAAACAAACAACCCAATCCAAAAATGGGCAGAAGACCTAAATAGACATTTCTCCAAAGAAGACATACAGATGGCCAAGAAGCACATGAAAAGCTGCTCAACATCACTAATTATTAGAGAAATGCAAATGAGGTATCACCTCACACCAGTTAGAAGGGGCATCATCAGAAAATCTACAAACAACAAATGCCGGAGCGGGTGTGGAGAAAAGGGAACCCTCTTGCACTGTTGGTGGGAATGTAAATTGATACAGCCACTACGGAGAACAGTATGGAGGTTCCTTAAAAAACTACAAATAGAATTACCATATGATCCAGCAATCCCATTACTGGGCACATACCCTGAGAAAACCATAATTCAAAAAGACACATGCACCCCAAGGTTCACTGCAGCACTATTTACAGTAGCCAGGTAATGGAAGCAACCTAAATGCCCATGGGCAGACGAATGGCTAAAGAAGATGTGGTACATATATACGATGGAATATTACTCAGCCATAAAAAGGAACAAAACTGGGTCATTTGTTGAGACGTGATGGATCTAGAGACTGTCATACAGAGTGAAGTAAGTCCAAAAGAGAAAAACAAATATCGTACATTAACACATATATGTGGAACGTAGAAAAATGGTACAGATGAACCGGTTTGCAGGGAAGAAATTGAGACACAGATGTAGAGAAGAAACGTATGGACACCAAGGGGGGAAAGTGGCGGGGGTGTGGGGATGGTGGTGTGATGAATTGGGAGATTGGGACTGACATGGACACACTGATGTGTATAAAATGGATGACTAATAAGAACCTGCTGTATAAAATAAATAAATAAATAAACAAATAAGATAAGTTAAGTACTTGGGAGGTAATATACAAACGAGTAATATAATTTACACTGTTGTATGTTATATATGAAAGGTGTTAAGAGAGTAAATCCTAAGAGTTCTCATTACAAGGAAAACTTTTTTTTTTTTTTTTTTTTTTTTTTTTTTTTTTTACTTTAGATGATGGGTTGTTCACTAAAATTACTTTGGCAGTAATTCCATGACGTATGTAAGTCAAATAATTATGCTGTGTTACTTAAACTTAAAACTTGTACGTGAATTATATCTCAATAAAACTAGAAGGAAAATTATTAAGCGATAACAAAAATTTTTTTTTTTAAAGTGCTACTTTTCTTTTTTAGAAAACCTTAAACCAGAAAGGTAACAGATGATAAATTGGAAATGGATGAATCAAAGGCATTTAGTACCCATGTTACCAAAAAGAAACAGGTTATAATTTGGGGGCGGGCGGTGGTTGTAGGCTTAAGGAGGCATCTGATTCCATGTGTCCAGAGCATGTAGTGAACCTCAGCACAACAATCCTGTCCCTTTGTGCAGGTAACTATGGAAACTACAGTCAGTGCCATTCAAATGTGGTCCTGGATGAAATCACTGAGCAGCAGAATGGTCTTCTGTGCAGGTAAAAGAGAAGCAGAATTATCACAAATGACTCAGCCGCGTTCTTCATTCCTCATTTTAGGGATCTCCTCCAGTTGTCAAAAGTTACCCTTCCTTTCACCTTGTACACATCACTGTGTGCCTCTCATCTTTCTGAAAAAGTATTGAACAAAATTCCTCAGTAATCTCCAGCCACAGGTTCTAACTATTCCAGTTATGTTTTATTTTTACCTTCACCTCTGGCAGAAAAATATGAGAGTCCACTGCCAATGGCATTTCTAAGATTTCATACCTGTACTTATCAGCAGCATAAAAAAAGATTTCTCTGAGGCTTTCCCTCTACTGTACATTTGAGCATATGCTTTTGTAGCTATGCTTTTGTTACAGTGCCTCAATGACCATGTAACTTTGGGTAAGTCCCAAAAGTGCTTCAGTTTTTTCATGTACCTCTAGGGGTTAAGGTAAGAATTAAATACAACCAATCGTTAAGTAGGGTACAAACGTGAACTCCACTACTCTTTTCTTTTTTACGTAAGAGCAGTTGATTTAAAATATTGTGTTAGTTTCAGGTATTGAGCAAAGTGATTCAGATCAATCAATCTATCTATCTATCTATCTATCTATCTATTGTTTTTCAGATTCTTTTCCCATATAGGTTATTACAAAATATTGAGTAGAGTTCCCTGTGCTATAAGTAGGTGCTTATTGGTTACATATTTTATGTACAGTAGTGTGTATACGTTAATCTCAAATTCCTAATTTATCCCTCCCCCCTACTATTCTTGAATATAGGACATTGTGCTACCCACTGGAGATTCAAAGCTCAATAAGAGGCTCTTTTCCCTTTGCAGGTTGAAAACCAAAACCCAAAAACCAAGTAAGCAAGTACAATGTATCATAATATTGTGATCAATAGTCTATTGACTATTAAGCAATGATATATATAGATATACACTAAACTGGCCATCAGAAAATTCACTTTTAGTCCTACCTCTACCCTTATCTAGCTGTGTAAGCTGGAAAAACCAGTTAACCTGTTTGGGACTCAGTTTTTCCACCTGTAAAGTAAGGGTTGAATTAAATAATTTCCTAAGTCCTTTGATTCAAACCCATGCCCTAGCATTTCTCATTATATCTCTCATTTCTAATACTTATTAGAGGCAAGACTGTACCTGGAAGACACTTGTAGTTGACCGTCCTATAGCCATTGCCCCTTAGTCTTGGCTAACAGCACCCTCCCCCAAGTTTTGTCAGGTCTGGGGCAGCAATATATTCAGGGAGGTGTGCTCCCCTCAACTCCACGCTATGATGTGGAACTGTCAAAGCCACAAAAAGGGGGGATGTGTGAAGAGTAACTCTACTTCCTGCCTTTGGATACGGCGGGCGGAGTGAGGAGGTGATGCCTGGAGCTAGGGCAACCATCTTCCAACCACTTGCTGATGTAAGGCTACCTAGTGAGGATGCAGAATGGAAAACTGAGACACATCGGGATTCTTTTTTTTTTTTT
>NW_006782267.1:2547029-2570257 GCF_000442215.2 Lipotes vexillifer | reverse complement strand
ATGTTTTCTTCTTTTAAATGTATTTTTTCCTTTTATTTTTTTTTTTTTTTTTTTTTTTTTTTTTTGCGGTACGCGGGCCTTTCACTGCCGTGGCCTCTCCCGTTGCGGAGCACAGGCTCCGGATGCGCAGGCCCAGCCACTCCGTGGCACGTGGGACCCCCCCAGACCGGGGCACGAACCCGCGGCCCCCGCATCGGCAGGCGGACGCCCAACCGCTGCGCCACCAGGGAAGCCCGCTCAGGATTCTTGATGACACTGTCATGCCAAGAAATTAATCAATCCTTGAACTGTGGCTTGAATTTGTGTGTGAGAGATTTTTTAAAAAAAGAAGAAGAAGAAGAAGAAGAAGAGGGCTTCCCTGGCGGCGCGGCGGTTGGGCGTCCGCCTGCCGATGCGGGGGCCGCGGGTTCGTGCCCCGGTCCGGGAGGATCCCACGTGCCGCGGAGCGGCTGGGCCCGTGAGCCGTGGCCGCTGAGGCTGCGCGTCCGGGGCCTGCGCTCCGCAGCGGGAGAGGCCGCGGCAGTGAGAGGCCCGCGGACCGCAAAAAAAAAACAAAACAAAACAAAAAAAGAAGAAGAAGAAAAGAAGAAAATCTCTGTTGTTCAAGCCACCCAACTAAAGACAACGCAAATGTGAAAAGCTGAGTTACGGTACTTTGAAATGTTCACTAACCACAAGCCAAATTTAATACTGTAAGAAAGAGAATTCATTTCAGACGAACAAGAGGATACGATGAGTGATTCAGAGAAAGAAAAGCCCCTTAACAAATCTGATCTTCAACTTCCACATCTGTAAGATAGAATCCAACGTATGTCTACGTCATTGAGATGGTAAGGGCATAGTAAGAATCCACTAATTATTGTTAAGTGTTGTATTACACATGAGAAATCTGGTATGGCAGAGATTGCTATATGGCCACCAAATCGTGCTATATTTTGTTTTTCTTCTTGGACACACAGGAAGACCATTTTCCCCCAGTTTCCCACATGAATAGGTGTGGATCATGTGACTGAATTCTATGTTGTGGGAAAAAGTGATGCAGTCCGCCTGTGGCCTGACTCCTGTTAATATCCCACGTGATCCTCCTGCTGGCTCTCCCAGTGTCATATTACTGTTGAATTTCAAGGCATGAGACCAAGTCTTCCTATTGGCCACTAGATGGACATTGAATACTTTTATTTTATTAAAATATCTAACAAGATTTACTTAAACTTACGATGATCTCCTTTCACTCATGTTCTCTATTTCCCATTTAAAAATGAAAGACAAGTTAATAATTAAGAAAGCTAGCTCAAAATCTATATAAAATTAAATATGGGGAACTGGCTTTAAAAATATCAGATAAAGTTTGCAAAATCCATGGACAAATTCTTCCCAGGGAAGCAAAGCAGCTACCCCTCTAAGTAGGTGCGTATAAGTGGTATTATTTATACCTAAACATCCACTAGGAAGAATGCCCGTAAAGAAAACGATGTCCTTAGGCACATACATTTTTTTTTCCCCTCTTCTCAAGCACAGCCTAGACATCTTATCTTCTCCTGCAGCTTGTAACACACACTCTGCATTTCCACTCTGTCTGGCCTGGCTGCTTTTAAAGGAAGATGTGGGGTTGTGAGAAAATGCTGAAGGAGAAATCCACCTCTCCTTGTACTTGAATCCCATTTACCACGAGATATAAGCAAGTAAATGTGTGTGCCTGCTAATGGCAACGTAGCTTTCGTTTTATGAGTTGTATCGTGTTTATAGCAACTTCTTTTTGTAAGCAGGCACAATAACAGAATTACAACTTTTATCCGTCTAAGTAAAAAAAATGCCATGGAAATAATTTCTATATATGTTACCCAGAAGATAAAGAAGTCTCCGGCATTTCCCAAAGAACTCTAGCTGACATTACAGTTTTTTTAATGTGAACCATGTAATGTGGAATACTATTAACATAGGAAATGATTTAAAATTTTTAGCTTAGGGAAATGCAGTGTACATTCTCACTCGAATTTGGTTTTGCATTTCACTTGAAACAGGGCTTAAATATGAATTTACTGATTTCGATATAGCTTGACTTTGAAAATAGTAATTTTTGCACACTTAATCCTAAAGGGTCCACCTCACTGGAAGATTGAGAAGAAATGGTCCTCTTCAGTAATAGTATGTACTTCATAACTTTTAAAAATGTATAGTAAAATAAACGGATATATATTAAAATAAGTACATATTAAAAGAAACAGAAAAATACAGAGACTGCATACATGTTTAAGATAAGATTATGAAAACAAAAGATGTCAAAGAAAGTTCACTGGCAACTAAACCCACTGCCACTAGGGAGTGAAACCTCTGTGTTGATAGGGATACTTTAGTGGAAAGTTTTCAAAAGCGCTATACTAGTTATTTACTCAAGTCACTTATCTCCAGCTTGATTTTTGCCTCAAGAGTTTCACATCTAAGTGAGTGTGTTCGAACATATCCAGAGACAGGAAACTCATTCCCTTCCTTGCAATCCCTTCTACAGTTGGGCAGCTCTGTAAGTTAGAAGATATACTGTCAGGGTAAGTAAATCTAGCTGCTACAACAAAAGACCCTCAATTCTCCATGGCCGGACACAATAAGGATTTAGTTCATGCTCATATCACAGTCCAACATGGAGTTGCTGTCCCGATTCTTCTCACGCACCCAGGCTCCCAACCACCATCTTCTAGGGTCTCAGAATTTTCCCCTGAGTCTTCTGCGCCTGGCTGGCTGGCAGGCTAGGACATATAGCGTATCAGGGTCCCAAGGCTGGAGATGAGCTCACAGATCTTTGAGGGCACTAGCTGTGTCTGTTAAGGAAAGCTATCCTTCCACTGAGCTGAAGCGCTTCTTGCAGTAGCTTCTCCCTATAGGACCCAGCTTAAACTTGAGTCATATTGACTAAGTTTAATTCTGCTTTTGTACAACAGCCCTACAGATATTCCAAGATAGTCGTCATGCTTCTTGGTTCACTTTTGTTTTGGGGCTACTCCTACAACTAGCCAACTTGTTCTCATATGGTCTGTTTTTATGT
This sequence comes from Lipotes vexillifer, assembly GCF_000442215.2. Classification (NCBI taxonomy): domain Eukaryota; kingdom Metazoa; phylum Chordata; class Mammalia; order Artiodactyla; family Lipotidae; genus Lipotes; species Lipotes vexillifer. The sequence goes on along the minus strand of NW_006782267.1, from coordinate 2,567,220 downwards.
CCCCACATGATCTTTTGTTTTTCTTCGCTCCAGTCGTTCTATAGCTTGAGTAAAAACTAAATGATACTGCAGTGCTTGCTTCAGCAGCACATATACTAAAAACTGGAATGATCAGCATGGGAAGGGAAGATCAGCATGGCCCCTGTGCAAGGATGACAGGCAGATTTGTGAAGTGTTCCGTATTTTTTCCATGGATGGACCTAGAGACTGTCATACAGAGCAAAGTACGTGAGAAAGGGCAAAACAAATATCATATAATATTGCTTATATGTGGAATCTAGAAAAATGATACAAATATTTGCAAAGCAGAAATAGAGAAAGAGATGTAGAGAACGGACGTATGGATACCAGGGGGAGAAGGGGGGAGTGGGGTGGATTGGGAGATCGGTACTGACATATATACACTACTATGTATATAAGATAGACAACTAATGAGAACCTGCTGTATAGCACAGGGAACTCTACTCAGTGCTCTGTGGTGACCTAGATGGGAAGGAAATCCAAAGAAGAGGGGATATATGTATACGTATAGCTGATTCACTTTGCTGTACAGCAGAAACTAACGCAACACTGTAAAGCAACTACACTCGAATAAAAATTAATTAAAAAATACTGCAGTAGTGATCCCATGGCTGCCAAGCTACATTTCTTCCTTATTGCACTTAGTTCAATGATAGAAGGACTGATAGTCTATTCATTTCACGTTGTTGGATTTGAATACTGTGACTAGCCTAATCTGAACACATTTGCTCCTATCTGTTCCATCTCTGGCCCTTTAAACACGTGACATCCCTGAAAGCAACTGAGCATTTTAGAGCCAGCCATGAACACAGCCAGATGCTCAGACCAAAATCTTTGTAGTTATCCGTGGTTTGTTTCTTTCTCTCAAATCTGACATCCAATTCATCGGGAAGTTCTGTCAGTCTCACCTAGAACCTGACGACCTCTCACCATATCCCACTGCTCTGGTCCAAGCCATCCCCATCTTTTGATTGCATTCCTGCTGTAGCCTCCTAAGGCGTGCCTGCTGGTACCCTGCATTCGGCCTGCACCCCCTCCCCAGCCTATTTAAAGCTGTCATTCTTTTGAACTCCTCTGCTCAAAACTCTTCAACGGCTCCCATCTGCACACGAGTAAAAGCCAAAGTTCACGCAACACCTACAAGCCTCTAAAAGGTCATTGCCTGGCAATCCATGACACACACCTCATGCTCCCGTGTCAGGGCCTTTGCGCTTGCTCTTCTCTCTGCCTGGGATTCTCTCCCCCCCAGGAGAACAGCATGATTTGCACTTCTTTCGGGTCTCTGCTCAACGGTTATCTTTTCCGAGACCCTTCACAGGACAAGTCAACTTCCTCACTCCTCTCTCTTTCTGCAGCTTTGTCTTCATAGCACCTCTCACTACCTGACATATTAGACACTCGTTGGTTTATTGTCTGTCTCTCTATATTAGAATATAAGCCGAATGAGGACAGGGACTTGTTTCACTGACTTCCGTAGCCTCAGCATTCAGAATAGAGCTGGATATATTGCTGGTGCTCAGTAAGACTTGCCGAGGGACGCATGAACGCTTTACTGCCCTCAGCTTCCGGCTTCGCCCCCGGCTTCGCCCCCGGCCTGCCAGGTCCCTTGGTTTTATGTGTTCTTTTCACAGTGAGGTTACCTCCTGTCCCTTGAATTTGTACTTCAAAGTATGAGCTGCTTCCCCAGCCTTAGATATTACCCTTCAGATGTATAAATTAATGAATAAAATGTAAACTTAATTAAGGCACCAAGTAGTTTCAACTCTAAGTTAACTTAGGCAAGACCAATTCACTAATTCTCGTGTTTTATTTCTGCCTTCTGAAACTCCTGTGCAATAACCAAACTTCTCCCTAAAACATATTTTCAGCACTAGGCATTGCTTTTTGTTTGTTTATAAATTTATTTATTTTTGATTTAATTTTATTTATTTTTGGCTGCGTTGGGTCTTCGTTGCTGCGTGTGGGCTTCCTCTAGCTGCAGTGAGCCGGGGCTACTCTTCCCTGCGGAGCGTGGGTTTCTCATTGTGGCGGCTTCTCTTGTTGCAGAGCACGGGCTGTAGGCGCGCGGGCTTCAGTAGCTGTGGATCGTGGGCTCTAGAGCTCAGGGTCAGTAGTTGTGGCACAGGGGCTTAGCTGCTCCGCGGCATGTGGGCTCCTCCCGGGCCAGGGCTCGAACTCATGTCCCCTGCATTGGCAGGCGGATTCTTAACCACTGCACCGCCAAGGAAGCCCGGCACTAGGCATTGTTAATGCAAAAATCAGCACAGCACATTTCTCAGAAAATATTTGCTCTTAACAATGGAAGAAAAGGTCTATACCTGCCTTAACCTTTCTCTTATATCATCGACCGAAAAGGTAGAAATAGAAACCTAGATTTCTTTAAAGAAAAAAAGGAAAACAGGGCTTCCCTAGTGGCGCAGCGGTTAAGAATCCGCCTGCCGATGCAGGGGACACGGGTTCGAGCCCTGGCCCGGGAACATCCCACATGCCGCGGAGCAACAAAGCCCGTGCACCACAACTACCGAGCCTGCGCTCTAGAGCCCGCGAGCCACAACTACTGAGCCCGCGTGCCACAACTGCTGGAGCCCGTGTGCCTAGAACCCGTGCTCCACAACAAGAGAAGCCACCGCAATGAGCAGCCCACGCACCACAACAAAGGGTAGCCCCGGCTCGCCACAACTAGATAAAGCCCACGTGCAGCAGTGAAGACCCAACACAGCCCCAAATAAATAAATTTAGGGAAAAAAAGGGAAACATTGTTTCTCCAATGAAAAATCCAAGAATTGAAACATGAAAAAGGAAATTATCAGAAAATTCCCCCCAATGTGAAAACATAACAAAATTTAATTATTTTGCTGACGGAGGTTAAAAAAGACAGTGATAAAGTTTTAAGGCCTTTTGCCAAAATCTACTGTCATTCCTAGCCATACCTTTTAAGGTTTTCCTCCATGGGAATGCAAAAGAAATTTATCAAAAAATGTCTGTTGTGTAAGTCGTCCCTGCCAAGGATTCTCCTTGAAGAGCAGAAAATTCTACCAATATTTTAAGAGAACTGTCCTTTAGCTTCAATTAACCACACTCCTTAGTGAAGCATTATAAAGATCTGTGCATCATTTCTACGGTCATTCAGACAATGAATATTTATGGAGAGCATGTTTTATATACAGAGTTTGAGAAGAGAAAAAGATTATTCTCGGGGAGGGTAAGAGGGAGTCCTGAGAGGGAGGGGATATAGGTACACATATAGCTGATTCACTTTGTTGTACAGCAGAAACTAACACAACGATGTAAAGCAATTATAATCTAATGAAGATGAAAAAAAAAAAAAAAAAAGGTCATTCTCAGCAGAGATAGTTCTAGCAAAGATGGAATTTCTGCCGGGTCAACTGAACCTTTAGCGCACGTAGATACAGACATTAATATAGTTGTAGTTACATGTAGATATAAATATAGCAGCAACCAAAAGGCATTTGGCCTTATTCTACCTAATAAATGTATTCAGGTACTTCCTCGACCTTGAAAATATTACCTAAATAGGGAAAACACTTTTGTCATGCGAAGAATTTTCTCTTCCAATAGCATTAGCTACGTTTCCTTTCTTGGGTAAGTCAGTTATTTACTTAAGAACAATCTATGGGGCTCCTACACATGCCAGAGTGGGTAGGGCACTGGAGATATAATAAAAATGTATAAAATCCCCGAAACCCACAGTAGACATGGGCGTAGAGTCAAGGGCAACAACAGGACTACGTGCTACAGAAGACTCACTCTGATACATTCATTCATTCAAACAAATCTTCATTAAGTGCCTTCTATGTGCCCGGCGCTGTTCTAGGCGCTTAGGATACATCAGTGAAATAAACTGACAAAATCTCTGTCTTTGATGTGCTGCCATAGCATGACAGAAAGATAAGAAACAAGAAACAAAATAAATTATATAGTATCTTAGAAAATAAGCCCTATCGGGAAACAGAATATGGTAAGGGGCAGTGGGAGTACTGTCGGCAAGATGTGGGGTTTGTAATTTACACAAGAAGTCAGAGAGGACCTCTTAGGAAGGTAATATGTGATCCTCTCAACTTAAGTAATGTACACTTGTGGGGTGACACCAGTATGTAGTGGAAAACCTTGACTTTAGAGTCCAGTTGGCTTCGATCAAAATGTGTTCCATGTTATTTAACAATCTGAGCCTGAATTTCCTCCTCGACAAAATGGGAACAATAACACTTCCATCACAAGTTGTTGGGAAGATTGAAACGATATTTGCCAAACCTCTTTTTTAAAACATACACCTGAAGTATAGTAAGTACTCAATCACTTCAGACCCTGGACTTGCCCTATGGGCCATGAGACAGCCTGCTCTGTATGGCTTCCATCTGTGGAAAGAGCCACCCATCTTCATCCCCCAACACGCAGGCCAGGTCAGTCACCTTTATTCTCAGAATTTTCTTAATTGGGCCTAAGAGAAAAGAACACTTTTCTCTCAGGTTATGATGTAGTGAGGATGTGAGCCCAAGAGCTGAAAGTGACCAGAGAGCCCCGTCTTGTCAAGACAGCTGGCCCAAGAGATTGAAGTGGGTAGAGAACGAATAGAAAAGATAATAAGCAGAGGCTGTATTCTTTCATTGCTCTATTCCTAATTCTGTGGGTCCTCAGCTGCCCTTCTCTAGTAGGTTGCAAAATTTGGCCACAAATTCCATCAAAAAGTAGAATCTATCCACTCCTTGAATCTGGGCGTGGTTATACAGTTCTTGTAGGTCAACAGGACACTAGCGAACGTGAAGCAAGCAGAGGCTTAAAAAGTGTTTGTGCTTTGGGAGCTGCCCTCTCTTGCTGCTGCGTACCTTTCCATTAACCTATGCAGTGGTCCAGGCCAGACATCTAGAAGATGAGAGACATGGAGAGCACAGATCATACAGACCATGTACAAGCGTCATAGCTGATGCTTCCTAGACCAACCAGTCCCCAGGCGACCTGCCAGCTGACTACAGACACAGGAGTGACCCCACGCGAGACCAGCAGAAGAATCACCCAGCTGAGTCCAGGTAATTGCTGGCCCACAGAACCATGACCTGATGACTGTTGTCTTAAGCCACTAAGTTTACAGATAGCTTGTTATGCAGCACTGGATAGCTGATACACTCCTCTCGCACACACACCCGACACAAACAGACTTTCCATTCCTTTCCCTAAAATAAAAGATTTTTTCTTTTGCCATTTACAACCAAAAGACATCCTGACTAAAATGAAAGGGCTTCCTGTGTCCGTGTCAGTGCCTCGATGCTCTGTCCATTCATTTAGTTTATTCTGTGACTCGAACTATGCCCCTAGATCCCAAGCTTCTCTTCCCAACCCCCGTGTTGCCATTACCCACTTATGCTCTGTCCTCACAAGTTGCCAAAGAACCATCTCCCCCCTTCTCTCCATGCCCAACAACCTGCAGGTTGGACCTGTTCCCATGGCCTTGGCCAAGGGTCTGTACCTGCCACTTCCTTTGGCTCTTCCCAATGCCAACTGCTTGACGGTGCGACTCTCCATCTGTTACTGATCATCGGACCTACTGCCACCACTCCTCACTTGTCTGTGTAGACCTTCTCCTGCTAAGAGGAGAGCTATCCACCTGCCAAATACTGACAGCCAGCTTCCTCCTTGGATGTTCTGTTCCATTAGGCCCAGATTCCCATGCTCTTATTCTTTTGGTTTATCCTCTGTCTGAGACACAGCTGGGCCTGGGAAGTTAGGTGAATCTCCATGAGCTCTCATATCCAGATGATATATTGTAAACAACAGAAGTAGATGATGATTTTTAAAAACAAGTCATAAGGAAATACTCTTTCTTTCTGGTGGAAGAATATTGACAAGGCTGTTGCAGAGACCTGTGGAGTCTGTGGGCTGCCTTTGGGGTGCACAGACAGTGAAGATGGTTCCGAATAGTATGAACTGGATATAGGTCAAGGCTCAACTCGTATTCCCTTAAGCCTTTCCATTTCTGTGCCTGGTGGCCTGACAGCTCCCAGCCCCTACATCTCTTTGCTAGAGAGCTTTCTCTGGTGCTAGAACCAAGTTTTGCTTGCTCTGGCAAGGTCAGAGGTACTGGAGAATTAAAGTCTCCCACCTCTGGCCCTGTGCAGCCCTGACCTAGTCAATGACCAGAGTTGGTATATAAATACCCCCACTCCCTTGTCACTTGGCTGGGATACCTCGGAGGAGTCTGTTTGACGCTTGCTCCCAGAGTTCCCCAGGAGGATGCCCACAGCGATAACTTACTTGAAACACAGTCTTTATTATTAGTTTCCTTCCCTCCTTTGCCCCTCTCCTCCAAATACATCACTTGCACTTGAAATTTTCTTTCAAGATCTACATCCAGGAGAACCCAAACAAAGACAATAAGCCACCTATTGAATGCCCTGAAGGACAGGAGCTGGATCTACGAAGGTGACGGCAACAGTTTAGGGGGAAAAGAGCCTAACGATGTGATGATGAACAGAACCAGCCACTTGGATGGTAAAGAGGCTAAGAGCTGCCACTGGGCCCCCGTGTGCCCTCTGTCCAAGAGTCTGGGTGATTTTCCTGATAGTGGAGTAACTGAAACAGGCTGAATATAAGGGAAAGTTTTGGTTATAACCTGCTTCGTCTATAACATGGGCATCAGTCACTTTGCCCAATATCCACAGGGCAATAAACTTGTGGAATTTAATTTCTTTTCATGTGGAGCTATTCAAGCATTACTCTGCAGATTTTTATGGGAGAATGATACTCTGATATGATTCTTTGTCTGAGAGCAAAGTACAACTTAAACAGATAACCAGGGGTGTTCCAATAACTATGTTCAAATATTTATGCAACATTGACTTTTTGAGCACAGAGTTAAATTCCTTAGTTCTTTTGCCAAATGCCTTCAGACTTCATTGACTTTGTTTTGGAATTAGTACAAAAGCAGAGATTATATCCAAAACTTGTACAAGGATTCTGTGTGGTCCAGAAGATGATGAGTCTTTACTGGTACATATGAATTAAATATTGAACATGTTTACTTTTCATCTTTTGGGACAGAGTGAACAACCAAACTGACTGAAGAAAGACTGCTATATAAATCTTGGACCTATTCTTCTAACAAAGAGCAGAAAAGTGCTTAGTAGTTCTGAATGATGAACCGTGTAAGAAAAAAAAGGGATTTCGGCATCTGGGAGACAAGGCTGACCATCTGAAGAGGGCTCCCTCTGCTCGCAGCCAGTATTGTTGTCACTGCTTTGTCAAGAATTCTGAGATCCTTCGAGCGTGACAGGGAGGGTAGGAAATCAAATCTCTCTACTTAACAGAGAACGTATTAGAACCGCTTCAAAATTAGCCTTGGCTCGGCTTAATGAAATTTCCCTATTGTTCAGCAGTGGCCCACCAGATCCACGGCATTCAAGTGGTAGCCCTTTGCCTGTAAAAAGCCTCGCAAATCAGAGAACCTACAAGACACAGATGATTATTCCTCTTCCCCAGGTTCACAAAAAGACTCAAACCTGCTCAGCCTTTGGAGTAGAGGCTAAACATTCGAGGCATCCCGACTCAGGAGGACACGCTTTATTCTCCAACGCCCAATTTAACGTGTAAAATGCCTATGATATCGAGCCAGAAATTTCTGCTATGAAACTCACCAGCCCTGCTGCGCTCGAGAAATCAGTTTCGAGAATGGCAGAGTAACCAAGAGCCGTGAACTGGAGTCACTGCTCTCTGGTGTCGCCGAAGTGTCTCCAGTGGGATTTTACTTGGAAGGCCTTCACCCTGAGGACTTCTCCCCAGGTCTGGTTAAATTAATTTGCCTTCACTGGCCTGAGATGAGAGAATTATAATTGCTTCTCCACTCGTCATCCCTTCCACTCTGCACCCACACACAATCTTTGTGTCTCCAACCCTCCTGAATGCATCACCGCAATATCCGCATGACTTTCTAGTTGACACCAACACGTGCATAAAATCTGACCCTCACAGCTCACCTTTTATGAGTGAGTACACGCTCACTCTCTGTGTGTTCACCTCCCTTTGGCCTAACAACAGCGTGCCCAAATTTACAGTCTTCAGGGCACCAGTCAGTGACACACTGTAGCAAACAAAGGATCTCTTGATTCAGATTACACCAATGTCAAATGCTGATGTGTGTAAATCATTAACTGTGTTTTCACTGGTGAGTCCAGTTTGATCTTCCATTGCCTGGTGACCCCTGGGGTCTGCGGCTCCCCAAGAAGCAGGGACGTTTAGGATTTTTTATTACCAGCTCATAACTAATTTATAGATTACTATGGAGTCAGGTGCACAGATTCAATGCCTCATCTATCACTATAAGTAGCTCCAGTGTTAAGGGCTGGCTACTTCCCAGCAATCAACGAAGAGAACAGAGACAAGGACAAGGGACAAGACCCATATGCCACAGAAGGGATATCTTTCCGAAGAAGCATGGATGTCTCAAGGTGAAGAATTTACTACTTACAAACGGCCAAGCTCTCTATCTCCTAAAGGTGAAACCCACTGTACGTCACATAGTGAAAAAAAAAAGAAAAGATCATTAAAATTATGTTTTTTCTCTCTGACTTGCCTTCTTCAGTGAAGATTTACCAGAACAGCTGCATTAGACTCAAACTTGCAGGAAGCACTCTTGCTTTTTAAAAAAAGAGAGGGCCCTTTCTTAACTAGAAAATTTTATCATGCCAGGAAATGACCTTGAAAGCAAAGGAAAACACTGAAGCCTAATTACAGCTTTGATAACACCTGTGCTACATCTTCTGCACAACAGCATTGAGCGTAGCGTTTATCTCCTTATGGTTTTCTAAAGAGTGTGGTATTATGTGCACATGTTGATATGTGATAGAAAGAATTGAAAAGTGCAAACGCTAAAAGGGCTCTTTATTACATATCTTCAAAGAAACCAGCGACTTAGGGATGTATAGTACATTCCTGAGTTTTACGTGGTTTCCTCGATAGCATTAAGAGTTTTCCGCGAAGATACTCTGGAATTCCATCTCCATCACAGCCAAGCATATACTCCCACCCTCTGACCCCCTCAGTCGCGTCCACAACTTTGACACACAAAGCTCGTTCTCCCAGAGCAAAGGAAAGATGGGCTGCGTAAATAAAACCTAAACCCAGTGGCATCTGAAACAAGTACTGGTGGAATAAAGAAATCTCTGAACATATTCATAAGGAGTGTTCCTTTATGGTACTTTTCTCTGTCTCAGGGACAGCACCGAAGCTGTGCCACATTCTGAAACTGTTGCTATGGCAAAAGCGTCTTGTTTTATTGACTATGGAGCACATTGTTGTGTTTAAGTCATGTAAATGATCAGGATACAAAGGAAAGGGCCTCGGCAGCCCCTGCTCAATCACGACAGCGCTGGGGTCTCTCCCCCTTGACACATGCATTTACACAGCCTGGGAAGGCATTTCTTTCAGAAAGCCTCACTTGCTGGGTGTTGCTAACTGGTCTTTGGAGACATTTATGAGATCTCCATATCTTTGAGAATTGATTCTGCAGGGGAAAAAGAATTCACAATGATGAAGCCCTTGCTTTTGTTTTAAGGCCAGGATCTTTCTATAGAGAATGTGCATATTCTCTACCTATTAACACATTTTTGTTTCCAGGCTGCTGGTCCTGTCCAACACTTCAACTTTCTATCAATTTCTGTCACTTAGAAGCAAAGTAGGAGAGTTTCTCTTTTGTTCCCCACTTATCTCTCAAATGTGTGTTTTTAATTAAGTATTTTACTACAGCGTCAATTCACACTGATTAGACATAATTACAGAAACAAAATATGCAGAATACATTTTAATAATGCCTGCCACCTCTGAGGAAACAATGAGGATCTAATTTAATGATCTAAGTGTTGTTTGAAAGCAATGCAGAGTTAAAAAATGGTAATATATTTTGAAAAGGAGTTTAGTAGTATTTTTGGATACAAATGTAGTCTAAAATGCACCATCATCTGGGGTTTCAATACATGTAATTAAAAAAAAAAAATCACTGAGGGCAACATTTGTTTACATGAAGAACCAAATGACACTCTTTAATAATTAAAAGCTTGATCCAATGAAAACAGTTTCAATTGTGACACTTGAGACAAGCTGTGATAATTTGCAGCCCAATTTCTCAGGGAAATTTTACCACTATGAAAATCGATTTTTGACAGTATTCTGTCAGTGTCGATTTCCAGGGTTTGACACTCTATGTACTTATGAAGAATGCTGTCACTGGGGGAAGCTGCATGAAGTGTACATATGAATTCTCAGTACTAGTTTTGCAACCTTTTGTGTCTTAAACTATTTCACACTACGAAACAGTTAGAGCAAAAATCCACTTTTGATGCCGAATAAAAATGTATTTTTCCGACTTGTAGAAAAATGTGCTGTCTCAGTAGAGCTTAGATAATTACAATTACAGAGCCGTATGACATATTACTCCCAGCACTTGGGTAGGGGTCTGGAGTCAAAGGAGTTTTGGACAATAAGTTAACTTTCTCAACAAAAATTCTATGTACTCCACATTTTCAATTCACTCAGAAAAGAATTCTGTAAACAATTATAAGTGAGAGCTCTATTGACTTTTACTAATTCAGATGTCCTTCCAGTAGTTATTAAAACTGTATTTACAATTCCCATAAACCTAGCTGTGTCATTGGATCTCTCACTTTAACTCTGTTGTTCTCTTTTTAAAAACTTGGTAGTTAAAATCCTAGTTTTGCATTCCTCCTCTTCATGAGTGAAGTTGAGAGATTAAAAAAAAAGAATATGAAACATAGCACAAACCAAGATTATACCTAATGTAAATGTCTGTTCATATTTCACTTGGGTGTAACCGCGTGTGTCTGTGTATGTGTGCGGAGGTATGTAATCATACAATGTCAGGATCAAGAGAATCATAGGAATCACCTAATTCAACCTAAATGTTAACATATTAAACATACATATATTTGATATTTCTAATACATACTGCTGGTTATATAATAAGTCTTTGCCTTTCCATGGCATTCTTTAAGGCGCCATGACAGCACACACCTAATTTTATCCTAATATTATTCTGTGAACTGACTAGAGGTCGTTACCATTATTCTCACTGAGAAAATGGGCAGCTAACTTCTAAAGAGGTCCAACTGCTAGCTTACTCTTGACTCTTGTAAGGCATGCTAAGGTGAGGTTGGGGATTAAAACCCAGACTCCATTACTACTCAGCCGTCAACAAGAATGAAATAATGCCGTTTGCAGCAACAAGGACGGACCTAGTGATTATCATACTAAGCGAAGTAAGTCAGAAAGAGAAAGACAAATAGCATACGATATCATTTACATGTGGAATCTAAAATATGACACAAATGAGCTTATCTACAAAACAGAAACAGACTCACAGACATAGAGAACAGACTTGTGGTTGCCGAGGTGGGGGGGGGGGCGTTGGGGCAGGGATGGACTGGGAGTTTGAGATTAGCAGATGCAAATTATTACATATAGAATGGAGAGACAACAAGGTCCTACTGTAGGGCACAGGGAACTGTATTCACTATCCTGTAATAAACCATCATGGAAAAAGAACATGAAAAGGAATGTATATACACGTATAACTAAATCACTTTGCTGTACAGCAGAAATGAACACAACAACTACACTTCAATAAAATAAATGAAAAGAAAAACAAAACCAGATTCCACATCCTTGCTCAAGGTGCTTTATTCTGAGCCACAGTCTCTAAGGCCACGGTCATGATTAAATTATCTTGTTTGGCATCTCCAATAGTGCCACTTGGCGAAAATATTTAATTAAAACGATAACAGGAGTTAGTTATCGTTTTTTTAAAATTTAATTAATTAATTTATTTTTGGCTGTGTTTGGTCTTCATTGCAGCGCGCGGGCTTTCTCTAGTCGCGGCGAGCGGGGGCTGCTCTTCGTTGCGGCGCGCGGGCTTCTCATTGTGGTGGCCTCTCTTGTTGTGGAGCATGGGCTCTAGGCGTGCAGGCTTCAGTAGTTGTGGCGCACAGGCTCAGTAGTTGTGGCGCACGGGCTTCGTTGCTCTGTGGCATGTGGGATCTTCCCGGACCAGGGCTCGAACCCATGTCCCCTGCCTTGGTAGGCAGACTCTTAAACACTGCGCTGCCAGGGAAGTCCCTCTCTTTTTAACTTATAATAAATAAAAGCATTCTGGAACACTGGGCTCTGTATCATAACTCCTTTTCTTTCCCCAACAGCTTCACTGACATACAATTCACATACCATATAGTTTATTCATTTAACGTGCAGAAGTCAAGGTTTTATTTGAATATCCACAGAGTTGTGGAACTAGCAGCACAATCTCATTTACAGAACAGGCTCAGCTCCCATAAAAGAAACCTTGTATCCATTAACAATCACTCCCTACTCCCCCCACCTTCCACTCCCAGCCCCCAACAACCACTAATCTACTTTCCGTTTATATGGAGATTTACTTAATCTGGACATTTCATACAAATGGAATCATAGAACATGTGATCCTGTGTAACTGGCCTCTTTTACTCAGCGTAATGTAGCATGTACCAGTATTTCATTCCTTTTTCTTGCTGAGTAATATTCCATTCTATGGATTTGCTACATATTATTTATTCCTTCATCAGTTGACGGACATTTGGGTTCTTTCCACTTTTTGGCGATTGTGAATGATGCTGTTATGGGCATTTATGTACGAGTTTTTGCGTGGACATATGTTTTCATTTCTCTTGGGTCTATACCTAGAAGCGAATTGCTGGGTCATGTGTTAACATCATGTTTAACCTTTAGAGGAACCGCCAGAATATTTCCAAAATGGCTGCACCATTTTACATCCCACCAATAATTCCTTTTTTTTAACCTGAGCTAACAAAGTCACTCTGAGGGCTTATGTTTTGACTGTTATTAGTACACTCCAAAGTCCCTTCTTTCACTGGCCAGTTGAAAGATGGGAGAGTGTATTTGCCTCACCATGATTTCAGAAAAGTGATCAGGAATTAGAATGGGAAGCAAGGAAATTAAGGATGTGTTTATGAATTCTACATCTAGAGTGTGAATTACTTTTCGGCAAGGAAAATTAAAATTTTAGATGACAACAAATACACATCCGCACAAAACTCAATTACCCTACAAAAATAAAAACAAACCAAATCAACCAACCAGTCAAACAGAAACTCCCAATGTGCAGGCATTTGTTTCTTCATCTCCTGAAGAATTAGGAGATATTTGAACTGTTTTTATAGTTTTGTAGTTTTCAATAGCAGGAGATATTTGGGGCTATAAAGACATCCCTGCAAAAGCCCTGACACCTGCTTCCTGCCCACAGACACACAACTATGAAAAAAAATCTCCAAAGATGCATGAAGAAACCTTTTATAATCTCAAGGATTCTTAAGTTTCTAGACAGGGATCAATACAGACTTTGGCTTTTCAGACAAGCTTGGACGCCTTCTGGAATTTAAAACACATGCTTGGCCCCTGACAAATCAAGAGTCTGGAGGTGAAGGAGGTTGCTTCTTTTGTGCACAAACCTATCAATGCTCTGACTAGCTCTTTTTGTCTGGCCAGAAAGGCGCGTGCCAGAGAGGGATGCATAAGTCTCCTGGCTGGCATTGCTAGGCAGCTGGGGCTGAAGTGGCCATTTTTTCTCCTTCCTCTTGATTCTTATTAGATCCATCAGTTGGTGCTTTTGACTTGTTCCTATCTGTGAGCTATGTGGCTGGATTTCAGCGAAGCCAGTGTGTCACTCCCAACCATGATAAGTCAACAAACGTTCCGGCTGGGGAACCATCTCCAGCAGGGAGAGCTGGAAGGTATTGAGCGAAAATGGAAGAGAAGCAGAGGAAGAAGGGATGAGTAAACAGAAAAAAAGAGAGGAAAAAGAGAGCGTGAAATAGGGAAAGAGTACGTCCTGGGACAAAGGTCGGAAGGGGGGAAGGGGGGAAGAGAGCAAAAAACCAAGAGCTAGGAGGCATCCTTGGGCTGAGGGTGTTAGCCCTTGTTTGGTACAATGATTCATTGGTAATGCCCACCTTGAGTTTGCCAAATGACTTCAAACCTCAGTAGGAGTTACCAGTGGTTTCTAGCTTTGCAAACTGAAATTGAAACTCAAAATGCCTTTGATAAACTGCAATAAAATATTACAAAGAACAGAGAAGAAATCCCCTCTAGGTTACAGAATAACACAAAAAGAGAAAAGTCAATTTGTTTTTAATGGGAAAGGAATAAACAAAGCTATCCAGCTACCTAATAGCAAGCACTGATCGGAGAAGTAACTTGAATATGGAGATACACTACAGTATTAGCTACCCAGCCTGCAGAAATCTGGCCATTCAAACTATTTCAAAGGTGCTCTGCCTGTAGTTCCGAGCGCCACAGTTCAAGAGGGGTGTGGAAAACTTGGCAAGATTTCGGGGGAAAAAGCCACAAGGAAGATCAAAGAGTTGAAGAAAAGGGGCCTGAGAGGAACGACCCAGGGAGCTGGAAAAATTCAATCTGGAGAAGAGAAGGTTAAGGACATAATTGACTTCTGGTCCTCAGCTACTTGAGGAGCTTTTCATAGGCGAGGTGGCCACCTGCCCTCCATCGCCACTACGGACGGACAGAGACGCAAGAGGCTTAAAGAGGCAACATGGGGGAATCTCAGTTAAGTTTAAGGAATTCCCTGACATGAGAAACGGCAAATAATGAAATGGGCTCCTGATCATGGATGGGAATAAGGAATATCCTCTAGTGTCTTAGAAAAGAAGTAAGACCCTCCTCGGTGTGGGACGGCTTACAGACCTTGCTACCTAGAGCTGGGGCTGGGATGAGAGAGCGGGTCTATTCTAACACTCTAGAACACAATCTGGTTTGACTTCAGACTCGCGTATTCATCATTTGCCTGACCAAATTTCTCACATTTCTTGGGCTTGACACAAAATACCTTGCCTGGCATTATACTACTTTGAGATATGACCATTTCATCTGCGAAAAAGGACACTGGAAAAAAATCTCTGAAGAGTGGGAATTTGCTGAGGGAAACAAGTCAGCTAAACAAGACTCACCGGGGTGGGGGCGGGGTAAGGCACCTCGGAGTGCATGCTGGGATTAGGGCTAATTAAGATGTTGACTGAATCTATGCTTAATCATGTCCCACCAGACTCTGCTGGATTAGTATGTAAATTGGTAAACTCTGTTCTGAAATTGCCCTACCAGCTGAGGTCTAATTACTGACTAGACATAACAAATAAAAATGGGATTTGTATTTTAGGATGTTTAATTATGGAAATACACTCCTGGAAAAAATATCAGTTGTATTGCACAGAAGGAGAATTCATAATGCTTTACCCAAAGTTTATGAAATTTTACAACTTTAATAAGAGCACCGCGAACTAGGATGGGTGGTGGGGGACTCCTTTCAGAGATCTAGCATCTGTGAAGGGAGACCAGAATCACAATGATTAATTCGCTGCTTGAGTAATTTCCCCAAAGCTTCTCAAAGACTAACTGTTTCACTGCTGATACACAGCCTCTTGTGAGCTTTTAGTTCTATCACCAAAAGAACTGGAACTCATCCATGAAGAAAAACCAAGATGCCACGGATTTAACTCAACTACTCCGTAGCATGCATTCGGATGGAATTAAAAGCAACAGGCCAACAATATTTGTAGGAAATGAAACCCCTAACAGAGTTTTTCTTCCCAGAAATTATTCTATGACATTGTAATCATTACATTTATAAATGAGAAAATCATTAGTCCAATTCTGAAGCAAGAGTGTGTATTTCATGGTTTTAGAGAAAAGCAGCTTAGGTCTAGAATTCACTGAATGGGTACCTCGGGACACAAACTTCTTTGCAACTATTTATTGCCTCATTCTGTGACCCACCCTTTCCAGAAAATAACTCACATAGGAACAGTTATAAACAGAGTTTTAGACAGAGTTGTGATAGCTCTGTGTGCCCACTGTACTGCTGTTTCTCCCATAATTTTAAAGGCACATGGGTGATCATTAAATCTTTATTAGGCTTTACATCATGAAATAAATTATTCATGTTGTGCTAATACGTTCTGATATCTTTACAGCCCTTCTGCCCACATTTAGCTAAACAAATCTCATTTGCATAACATTTTTATTTTAATTTAGGACAGTTTTGTTATGAAAATATAAGGCTTAAATGCCTATTATGTCCCAATTATGTGCCAATTTCCCACACTTTGCTTGGGTCCCTACGGGTGCGTGACTAATGAGGGAAAGTTCACATAATTAACAAAGACGGATGATTTCCTTTCACTTACAAGAAGTTTTAGAATGTTAGCTCTTGCTGTTACGTGGCAAGAGGATGGGTATTATGAAACAAATTCGGTGAGTAAGCTTGTGTTTACAGTAGCTTCAAGCCTCTATATATCTGAAGTTACACAAGTATGTGGAAATTAAATTTGTTGATCACCTTAATCTGAATTAGTGAATACAAAGCGTTAACTTATCTTTGTGGTGCAGAACTACAGGGAAGAACAATACAGTATTACTGTGACCTCAGGATCTCTGAACTCTGAATGGAAATTCATTGAAGACAGTAATTTTTCAATGAGGGATCAGGCTTTGCAGATCTTACTGGCATGTTGATAACTGTATTTATTTAGGTTGCAATTATGGATTTTAGCTTCTTTGTTCATTCGTTTTAAAAATAAAAGACACGCCAGGAGATGTTTGATTACCTAACGGTGGATGCAAAGAATGTGAACAAACTTTCCCTTTCGATAAGATACTGAGTTCTCACCGTCAAGCAGTGCTACTAAGTTTGCATGATGACATCTTCCTGTAGGCAATGTATCACTGAAACATTATTTTAAGTGCTATTTCCCAATGCCCAAAGGCACCTGTCAGCAATTATGTATTATTTACTATTAAAACTAATCGTGACCTACTCTCAGCATTGATCCCAGGGTCAGGTACTCTGGGATGATCATTCTAACTTGGTCCCCTCCTTGTCAGGAGTTTTGGGAGAAGTCAACATGGGGTTAGAACATTTGGAAGGTCCACAGAGAGTGTTTTGCCAACACGTATGTAAGCAGAGTGTAAGCCTGAACAGATGTCATGTTGAATGTAAATCTCTCAGCCACTGGCTAGCAAGCTGTTGGGTAAACCTCCTATTTTTTGGAATTCTCACTTTGAAGCAAATTATACAATTGTAGAGCGCTATCCTTTCAACAAATGGGCTTTGAAATCCTCTTTCATTAAAGCAAGCTGCAGATTATTTTGATAAATAGGAATACTGATCCCCAAATGTGCCTAACGTGGGAATATGACCAAACTCTCCTAGTCTGCTCTTCCAGATGGAGACACATCATGGGG
Source organism: Lipotes vexillifer (assembly GCF_000442215.2). Lineage (NCBI taxonomy): Eukaryota > Metazoa > Chordata > Mammalia > Artiodactyla > Lipotidae > Lipotes > Lipotes vexillifer. Next base: position 2,549,874 of record NW_006782267.1, on the reverse strand, counting down.
TCCTTCTCCGGCAGCTCTGAGTGCCCATCTTAGCTCAGTAGCTTGAGAGGCATGAGAGCCAGTCTTCCGGGCTAAAGGGCGGAAACCAGGAGTTCAAGTCTGGCTGTGCCATTCTCCAAGACTCTCTTTCCTCCCCTAGAAAGAGGAGGCTTCTGAGCAAGAGTTGCAGGGAATAAATGAAAGCAAATAGGTGCCCAACACACAGTAGATACCAAATCATTGTTTGTGAAATAAGCATCCAGTAGAAAAGGTTAAACACATCTAAAGGGCTTCCCTGGAGGGCAGTGGTTAACAGTAGATACCAAATCATTGTTTGTGAAATAAGCATCCAGTAGAAAAGGTTAAACACATCTAAAGGGCTTCCCTGGAGGCGCAGTGGTTAAGAATCTGCCTGCCAGTGCAGGGGACACGGGTTCGAGCCCTGGTCCGGGAAGATCCCACACGCCGCGGAGCGGTTGGGCCCGTGCGCCATAACTACTGAGCCTGCGCTCTAGAGCCCATGAGTCACAACTACTGAGCCCACGCGGCGCATCTACTGAAGTCCGCGCACTCTAGAGCCCGTGCTCCGCAACAAGAGAAGCCACCGTGATGAGAAGCCCGCGTACCACAACGAAGAGTAGCCCCCACTCGCCACAACTAGAGAAAGCCTGTGCACAGCAACGAAGACCCGATACGGCCAAAAATAATAGAAATAAATAAATAAACACATCTAAACTTTTCTGTTACATAAATTAAGAAGCCGACTTAAGGGGCAAGGTCTCATATCTTCCTGGTGAGCTAGCTGTAAAAGAAGAAAAGCTCACCCTACTCCCCTCAATAATATCTCTTGGTATTCATTACCTAGTGATTACTGTATTAATTTTTTAGAGCCCATAGGTACCTGTTCTATCACTTCACGTTGCAACTTCTGCAAAGATTATAGAATAGTTTAAAGAAGATAACAAGAGAATGTAAAAAAGAAGTTTACACCTATCTTTCTTGGCAAGAATGATTTTCCTTTTAAAGACCACCTACAGTGAGCGATACTCGAAACTTCACACACACAAGGCAGCTCTACCCAACAGACTCGTCAGTGATAACGATACTGAAGAACCATATTAGAGACCAGGGCTTTTCAAAAGATGTAAACATTATTTCAGAATTCCTGAGGCATTTAAAATTTTTATTTCAAGGTCTGGTATACTGAACCCAAAGCCTTTAAACACACACTAGCAGAGGGAGAAATGAGACCTTGGGGTCCAAATGTTACTCTGGTACCTCTCTGCCTAAATTTCCCCATCTATCAGGCCAGTGATTTTATAGCATTGTTGTAAGGATTAAATGGAAGAATGTACAGAAAGTGCATAGCACATGGAGGCATTGGCTCAACACCCCTGCATCTGACCATCTTAACCTTCTCATCGCCTTGCTTTTTCCCACTTCCTTTTTTTTTTCTCCAGCACGCGGGCCTCTCACTGCTGTGGCCTCTCCCGCCGCGGAGCACAGGCTCCGGACGCGCAGGCTCAGCGGCCGTGGCTCACGGGCCCAGCCGCTCCGCAGCATGTGGGATCCTCCCGGACCGGGGCACGAACCCACGTCCCCTGCATCGGCAGGCGGACTCTCAACCACTGCACCACCAGGGAAGCCCCCCACTTCCTTTTAGAAGAAGACTATATCCTCGTGGCAGATTTCTCCAGAGGGCCTTGGAAGCACTTCGTTTTTGATCATGTATTTTTTGAATGATTGCAATATGGTTTTCTCCATGTGGACATAAATTCTCAAGGAGCAGGGAAATAGGATCTTTCTCTAAGGTTGCCGTTATGTCTAGTTCAGCGCTCCATAGCAGTATTTTATTTTATCACGCATCACATCCTATCCCCGTGGCCCTCCCATGGAAATGTACAGATAGCTCTCACACTAAACAGCCCATAAAATTAAAATTAGTTATTAAGTGGGGCAGTAGAGTGCTATAATTAAAACCGTGGGCCCTGGAGCCAGACTACTTGGCTTCAACTCCCTTCTCTTCCCGTGCGAATTGCTCAAACTTGGGCAAATTATCTAATCTTTCTTTCTCTCAGTTTCTTCACCTGAAAAATGGGATGATAATGATACTAATATCTACCTAAGCGGCTTGGTATAAAGAGTAAATATAAGGTGCTTGGAGCGAGATAAAGCACTCAATAAATATGAGTTCTTGTTATTACTATCACTGGTATCTTCATAACCGGGCTTTGAGCTACGCGAGCAAAAGAGGTATTTCTGGCCACCGCTGTATTCCCAGCACCCAGCCCAGTGTACACACATCTTCTCAGAGTCACCCGCCCCAAGTTATCCAAGGCACAGACCCTCTCCTCTCAGCTGTCCTGCCGACGTGCTCTGTTTATCTCTCAAACTCTTCCCCGTCCTCTCTTCTGTCCTGCATCCCAGCTGGCATCTTAGTTGGGCCTCCATTTCCATAGGACTCTCTCTGTAAGCTTCCTCACAAGGAAAGCTGATTACTTTACCTTCTCCACTTGAAACGCTTCCGTGGCTCCTCCTTACCTACAAGATCATGGAATGAATAAATATCATGTAGCTATAAAGAAATATTCAAAAGGGTGGGAAAATCAGAATAATGTCTCCCCGGTGATGTCCGTGTTCTGATTCCCCAAACCTGTAAATATGTTACATGGCAAAGGAGACTTTGCAGATGTGATTGAGGATGTTGGGATGGGAAGACTTCCTTGGATTAGCCTGGTGGGTCCAATGTAATCACAAAGGTCTTTCTAAGGGAAACAAGGAGACAAGAGAGTCGGTGTCAGAGAAGCAGACATGACGATGAAAGCAGAGAAGTCGGAGGGATGTGAGGCCACGAGCCAAGGAATGC
>NW_006782267.1:2535098-2546942 GCF_000442215.2 Lipotes vexillifer | reverse complement strand
GGAATGCCGGTGGCCTCTAGAACATGGGAAAAGCACGACACAGATTCTCCCCTAGAGCCTCCTGAAGGAATGCAGCCCTGCTGCCATCTTGGCTTTAGACCACTTCAGACCTCCAGGACTGTAAGAAAATAAATCTGTGTTGTTTTAAGACACTAGATTTGTGGTACAAATTTGTCACAGCAGTGACAGGAAACAAATACACAAGGCAGCTGGATAGACAGTGCCGACTAAATAAATGTGTTGAGGTCAATCAATGACTATACTTTGGGTGCGCCAGACTGATGCACCAGTACATCTAGAGGTCTTTTTTATTCATGACAGGCCACTGTTTCCTCTCTCTCAACTCAGTGCTTTAGAAGGGGGCTGGGATGGATTTCCCAGGTTTCTACAGCTCTGTCCTTTCCTCAGTTTCCCTGCAGGAGGCAGGAAGTGAGGCCTAGCGGGGTGGGAAACCCACGTGTCTGTACAAATAGAGGAGGAGACCCACTTGCCTCCCAGCTTGCCTGCAGACTGGGACCCCTACTAGATTTTTCTGCTTTGACGTTTCAAAAGCAGTTTTTACATGTAAGTACATACAGCACCTGACGAATCCCTACATACGTTATGTTGGCTGTCAGCTCATAAAGGAAGCAGAGAACACGGTGAAACTGTCAAGGGAGATTCTCTGGAAGCATTAAGATAAGCTGTAGGGAATGATCAAGTGATCTGGGATCTGGGAGGAAAGACGTGGCTGTTAAGAGAGTGACCCAGAAGTGACTAAAGAGTACCTTTGTGGAGCAAGGGACAGATCTGGGTTTGCGACCTCAGTAGTCACATGACATGATTTCATTCTTAGTTCTCTGGGTCTCAGCGTCCTCATCTTTAAAATGGGCATAATAATACCTATTTTGCAGCACTGTTGAGGAGATTAAATGATAACATGCCTGTGAAGATGCCAGGGCAGTGTCTGCTACATGGTGGATTCAAGAAAGGTTCCTTTCTTTCCCATGATGCCCTTTTCCAATTGATATTATTGTAAACTATGTACTTTACTGTAATACATCATTTAACGAGAAAAACATCTCACAAAAACCATCTAACAGAAAAAAAAGCTAGTAAGTGAAGATAAAAAATGAGAAGGAACAGTCATTTATAAGCTGTAAAGATTAAGCTTGTGAGAAGGTTTTGTTCCATATTTTCCCAACCTGCACCACGACCGGATTAATTCATGAGAAACCCGACTTTTGAATTCTTGAAATGCCCAGCCGTGAGAATAACACACAGTGGATCTTGTGCAGTGTGAGAGGATTATTGATTAACTCAGCTCCCGGATTCTAAGTAGCCAGTAATATATTTTAAGGCATCAATAATTCAGAAGAAGGAGCATTTTCTGTGGTTTTGCTGAAACCACATTTGCACTTGAACCATGTGAACAAGCAACCGATTGTCAGCGCAGCAAAAGTTGGTCTCTTCCCTTCTAGCCGTGGCCACCTCTGCAGGGAGCCCCAGCAAAACAGTTTTTATCTCTAAGAGCAAATGTGGGCCACACGGGTGACACCCAGACACTCAGTAAATAGAGGCCGGATGAATGACAACGGTGTAAGGTGGTAGTGAAAAATGACCAGCAGAAGTGTTTTAAAAGATCAGCCTGGAAAGAAAATCAATTCTAATAAACTCGATGCTCTCGGGATCAAATATCATGAACCTAAACAGTCTTTAAAACTGCAATGAGCGGGCTTCCCTGGTGGCGCAGTGGTTGGGAGTCCGCCTGCCGGTGCAGGGTACATGGGCTCGTGCCCCGGTCCGGGAAGATCCCACATGCGGCGGAGCGGCTGGGCCCCTGGGCCGTGGCCGCTGGGCCTGCGCGTCCAGAGCCTGTGCGCTGTGGCGGGGAGAGGCCGCAGCGGTGAGAGGCCCGCGTACCGCAAAAAAAAAAAAACAAAAAACTGCAACGAGCAAGCAGCAGAGGAGAATAAATAACATTGATCAAACCTGAAAACCTCGCAGGCATCCTCTGAGTTCACAGATAAATTGATTAACTGTTATCTCACACCCAGGACCCCCAAATTAACCGCCTGCATTCCATAAATAATTCCTAGGCCAAGATAAAACTGTTCGGTTAAATTAGCATTTTCAGCTGAAGGATGAAAACGGAAGAATGAAAACCAAAACTGAAAGGGAATTGGCTTTCATTGTTTTAAAGAAAGAGCATATATTTTTCAGGCATCCATATCAATATGCGCGCAAAGAAACTTTATTTAAATAGTCATATACTTAGAAGACCTGATTGCTCTCAATGAAATAAATGCCACGCATTTTCAATTTTTGAATACTCTAATAATCGGGTCATTTTAAGACGGCAGAACTAAGGAGACAAAACTCTAGGGGCCTGATCTCAACTGAGGTTAAAGTTACAGACCTGTGTAATTACTTACTGCTGAATTATTTTACTTGAGTATCGTTTTCATGATGTACAGATTCAACTGGAATGATCATAAGTGTACTGTTTGGTATATGTTAAGTTTAGAAACTAAACATCAACTTTGCAGAACTTTGCACAGCTTGCAAAATTTTGTTTTATTTTAATGAGGAGGGGAAAAAATGCCGTCAGCTACATCAGGCAGCACCCAAACTTTGTCAGGGAAAAACCACCACAGCGAAGATTACCACCCCTCCTGTGCTGTGGACAGGAGGGGCAGCAGGGTTTGCAGGAATTTGGTTCTCAGCTCTGGGGACAGGCTTCTGGACTTGTCCGTCACAGAAACAACAGCTGTCCGTCACTTATATCTTCCCCATGCGTACAGCAGCTTGGAGGACTTTAGTAGTTTGTTTGAGGGATAAATGGCCTCCAACCGAATTCATATATTTCTAACCTATTCAGGCTCAAGTTTACCAGGATATACTAAAAGGATATATATATATATATATATATATATATATATATATATCTCCACACAAATACCAAAATCAATTCTAAAAATAACAGAATGGAATTAAGGAGTAAGACATAACGTTTGCCAAATAAGGCCATGGGAGCGAGCTGATTCCTTGAAAACGCTGAAGGAGCCTTGCTACCTATGCTTTCGGATTCTGAGGCAGCTTTCTCACTGCTTTCCGTTTAGAACACTGGCTGAGTAAGGAATAGAATGTAAGTTCTTCGTGACTAACTCAAAATTCCATTTTCCTCATTTTAGTGGGACCACTCTCCCCTTATCTCACACTGTCTAGAACTTACTCTTGGGACTGTTTGGTTGATCAGCAGTGGTTTGGGTCCGCACGGCCCTAGTTACAAAACAGGTGAAATGGGCGTCCTCAGAAATGGGCGTCCTTCCTTTCTAGAAAGGCCTGATTTTTCTCCCACCTCCATGCAGTTATATCCTCAAACTAATCCAATTTAGGTATAACTGCTTTACAAATATGATTATCCTATAAATAGTTGCATTCCGATACGGCGTATAGGGTCTGCGTGTGTTTTGTTTAAATCAGTTGCTCAAAAGTGATGCTAATCAAATTTGGGAAAAGTCACATTATGCTCTGGCTACCAGCCCTTTGTGCAGGAAACAGTGCCTTTCTCATATGTTAGCCAGAGACAATGCAGGATATCCCCCAGAATCGCTAACCAATTTCCCTTCCTTCCAACACCGGCACTTTAATAAAGCAGTTAGAGTAGCATCCCAGGAGCAGTAGGGAAAAAAAAAAAAAGGAGCCTTACCAGTTTCTCCTACGGTAGACAGACGAGAGAAAACCACCCCCAGCTGCTCTAGGCCGGGCAACTGGGTTTCTTAGAGTCACTTGACCGAGAGAACCAAGAGGGCTGAAGTCTTCCTTTGCTCTGTTTGGTTTCTCCCCAGCAAGCCCTCCCAGGATCTTTCCCACAAAGCGCTCTGCTATTCTCTAATCCCCTCACAAGGAAAACCGGCACACACACCAAATGACTTCTGCAGAAGCGCCTCTCCTGGGGAGTGGGCGGGGAGGAGGTGAAAGGGGGTGTTTGCTGGCAGTGATTCCTGCGAGGCGGATCCTCAGAGAGGCATGGGACCCGGAGAGCAAGTACGGAGCCCGGGACCGGGATGGGTCCCTGGCAAGCGTGGTGATTTCCGTTTGCTCTCTTTCTCGGTACCCTCCAAACGCTCAGGGATGGGCAAGGCAGCTCGCCTAAAACTTCATGTGACTTCTACACTCCTTTCTACTCCCTCCCAGGACAGAAGAATTTCAAACAGGGTAGGTAGAAATCAGCTAGAAGCTGCCCAAATCTAGCTAGCACTTTCAAAGCCCTTGACAATTTACAGCAGCTGCTTGTTTCTCATGTACGCCCAAACTGAAAATAAATTGAAAACATCGAGAAAAGGCAGAATAGCAACGAGGAAAACGTGGATGGACATGCGCTAGCGAAGATCCTGAAAATGAGTGTTCTGACCTAATTTCATTTTTTAAGAATCATGTTTTAAAAATAGTAATGAAAAGTCAGTTGCTAAGTTGTAAGGCATGACCTTTTTTAAGATCTAAAGTTTACCCTCTCTTCCCGAGGACAGGGTTCACCCTGGTATTTCACAAAAATTTTCGCACCTTACAAATCCAAATCCCCTTCCAACCGAAGACAAATAGCTTACATATATCTCAGAGATGCTATAATCAATCTGGAATTCCTCCCTTTCCCCTCAAGTTTTGAAAAAGAAGACTTACCTTTCTAGTCTGTCATTTGAAACCCCAAAACGGATAAATCAAGGAGGAGATAAGCAGATGGTACCCTTCTACCTTTTGCAGTGAGGGCTGTCTGCCTTGGGGTCATTATTTCTAAGGAGACGCTGCTGCGCGGGTGCCTCTGCTCAGCAGCATGCCATTTGGGCCTCTGAAACAAAATGAACTGGCTCCACACCACCAGCTTTACTACGTACGTACTAACACTCCAGAATGCCCCAACTGGGGCAGGCCGCCTCTTTCCGTAGTGACCCTGCACAGAATCAGAAGTGACGGTTTGATGGATGAGTTTCCCAAGAGACAATGCAATCTGTGACATCACGGTTCTGTCTGCACCCCCTACCCCAGGCCCCGTCCAGCCTCTCCTCTCTCGATAGAAAACTGCCCCTGCTTGGTGACAGTGCCATCTCAAAAGCAAAAATGAGCCCGGGGTGAAAAACAGATGCAGAATTCAATATCCTAAAAGTTTATCACCGGACAGCAAAATAGTAACCTTCAAAAGGAACATTTTATTTTTCCTATCACTATTGAACACCTCCACAGTGACACTGATGTCCTTCTGTTACACGCGATTTAAGAGACTTTACAATGAAATTATATACAAACAACCGCAAAGATATTTCAAGTGTCTGTATGAAGACTTTCAGACTTAACCGCAGCTCACTTAGTACCACATTTTTCTTGACTGTAAAAGATTTTCCTCTTCCTCACTCTCAAGTAATATATAACTCTTGAATTAACCTTGGCTATTCGCTCTATTCTGTGTTTTAGTTGTTCTCTGAACCAGTACACGTCACCAGTCTTAACGTTTAAAGTAATGCTTAGTGGCTGTGTCAATTTACGTTCCCACCAACAGTGCAAGAGGATTCCCTTTTCTCCACACCCTCTCCAGCATTTATTGTTTGTAGATTTTTTGATGATGGCCATTGACACAGCCACTATGGAGAACAGTATGGAGGTTTCTTAAAAAACTAAAAATAGAACTACCATACGACCCAGCAATCCCACTACTGGGCATATACCCTGAGAAAACCATAATTCAAAAAGAGTCACGGACCACAGTGTTCACTGCAGCTCTATTTACACTAGCCAGGACATGGAAGCAACGTAACTGTCCATCGGCAGATGAATGGATAAAGAAGATGCGGCACATATATACAATGGAATATTCCTCAGCCATAAAAAGAAACGAAACTGAGTTATTTGTAGTGAGGTGGATGGACCTAGAGTCTGTCATACAGAGTGAAGTAAGCCAGAGAGAGAAAAATAAATACCGTAGGCTAACACATATATATGGAATCTAAAAACACAAAAAGGTTCTGAAGAACCCAGGGGCAGGACAGGAATAAAGACGCAGTCTTAGAGAATGGACTTGAGGACACGGGGAGGGGGGGAAGGGTAAGCTGGGACAAAGTGAGACAGCGGCATGGACACATATACACTACCAAATGTAAAACAGATAGCTAGTGGGAAGCAGCCGCATAGCACAGGGAGATCAGCTCGGTGCTTTGTGACCACCTAGAGGGGTGGGGTAGGGAAGATGGGGGGCAGATGCAAGAGGGAGGGGAATGGGGACATATGTATATGTATAGCTGATTCACTTTGTTGTTATACAGCAGAAACTAACACACCATTGTAAAGCAATTATACTTCAATAAAGATGTTTAAAAAATAAAATAAAAGCAAAAAAAATAATTAAAAAAAGTAATGCTTAGTAAGCCCATTTGAACTTCTAATACAAACGTACTTGCAAATAAAAGCTCTAATATCTTTGCCACTCTCATCATTACCTCCATCCTTTTCACCCATTTAAATTTCAGACGTGTGGCACAAGGACAATAAAAACCCCAGAAGATATCTATATCTATATTACGTCCGTCTCATCTATCTCATCTATTGATCTATCAATCTATCTCATCTATATCTCTATCTGTATCATCTATATCTATACTCTTTTTCTAGCTTATCTATCTGTCTACGAATGATCAGTAGATCTAACTATATAAAAATCAAAATCTTTGGCATGGCATAAAACAGCATAAGCCAAGTCAAAAGAAATGACGAACTGGGACAGAGGGCCTCTCTCCTTTATGTTTAACAAGTGGGTAAACTTTGAAAAGAGAAAAACCTACCACCCAAAAGAAAAATGGGCAAAGGTTATGAAACAGAGGTAAGTAAGAAATGCAAATGAAAGCTACACCAAGATATCCCTTGTCACCTAACGGAGTAGACTAAATCCAAAGGTTTGGCCTCGTACACCACTGGAGAAACAGGTACTCTCGTAGGTTGCTGGTGGGAGTACAAGACACTACTACAAATATGGAGGGGATTTGGCAATAAGCAACAAATTTAGAGATGCATGGACCCTTCCATCCGGCCATACCACTTCCAGGCATCTATTCCACAGAATCACCAGTACAAGCATAAAATGTCACACGTTCAAGCAAAATAACGGAAAGCCCAGCAGTAGATTGATTATTCCATAGTGCGGCTACATAGCAAAGTTCTGAATAACTGCGAAAGGAAGGTCAGATCTCTATGTACTAGTAGGACGAAGGCCCAGGTCACTGAAACAAAGTGTAGGAGAGGGCGTGGGGCTGTGAGAAATCAGGAAGTGGGAGGCATAAAAGTCCTAACATAGCGTAGGCGAAACTGTGATGTTTGGTAGATTAGGTATATTAAATGCATTTTCTACTAACAATATTTTCAACTTACATTGGGTTTATCAGGATGTAACCCCATCGCAAGTCGAGGAGGATCTGTAGTTTGCGAACCCCAGACAGAAAAGGATAAGTAAACACAGAGGAATCTCAGGTCCGTTTCTGCCCTTCTCCCCCTCTTCACTTCCTTTCCCTATAAAAACCTATTTTTATTAGATTTTTATTTATCCTTCCAGAGTTACCTTTTTTTGTAAATACAGGCACAGGCATATAGAGACTTTTAGTCCTACAGTTGGGCAAAAGCATCTAACACCAAGTCTATGTTATAATAAAGTACTGAATATCTCATGTAATTTATTGAATACTGTCCTCAAAGTGAAAGCCAGAATGGCTGTCTGGGTCCAGAATGGTCGTAAGTGGATGGGTTGTTTCCACTCATGATCATGGGGCTGAGTGCGGCCTGCCGCTGGCCAGCACCACGAGAGAGAATCGGACTGCACAGCGCTTGCCAGGGAAACGATCAAAGTTCAAAATTCCAAGTACAGTTTCTACTGAATGTGTATCGCTTCCATATACTACCATAAAGTCAAAAAACCATGGGACTTCCCTGGCAGTCAACTGGTTAGGCCTCCGTGTTTCCACTGCAGGGGGCGCAGGCTCGATAGTCGGGGACTACCTGTATACCCTAAGGACCCCAGAGGCCCTCTGCCTGGTTTTGAAAATAAAGGGTTATTAGAACACAGCCATGCCCATTCATGGCACGTTGTCCACTGCTGCTTTCCTGCTACAGTGACAGAGCTGAGCAGTCGCAGTAGCGGACTGAACGGCCCACAAAGCCTAAAACGTTTACTATCTGGCCCTTTACAGAAAAAATTTGCTGATCCCCACTCTGTGTGATGAGATGACTTTTAGCATACTGCAAGAGACACTCTTAAGAAGATGAGGTAGATATCCCTGGTTTCTACTTTAAAAGATGTTAAACTGAGATCAGAATACTTGTGTTCAAGTCCTGGATGTCTCTGTCTGGTTACTTAACTTCCTTGAACTTGTTTTCATCATCTGCAAAGTGATGACCCCTGGCTTTGTTGTGAAGATTAAATAAAACAATGAAACAGGGCTTCCCTGGTGGTGCAGTGGTTAAGAATCCGCCTGCCAATGCAGGGGACATGGGTTCGAGCCCTGGTCCGGGAAGATCCCACATGCCGTGGAGCAACTAAGCTCTTGCGCCACAACTGCTGAGCTCATGTGCCACAACTAGTGAGCCTGCGCTCTAGAGCCCGTGCTCCGCAACAAGAGAAGCCACTGCAGTGAGAAGCCCGCGCACCGCAACGAAGAGTAGCCCCCGCTCTCCGCAACTAGAGAAAGCCCGCGCATAGCAACGAAGATCCAACACAGCCAAAAATAAATAAATAAATAAAAAACAAAAACCAATGAAACAAATATGAAAGCACCTTGTAAACTCTCAACTACTATACTGACCTAAGATTTATTTTTATTTTTATTTTCTTCTTTTGCGGTGCGCGGGCCTCTCACTGCCGTGGCCTCTCCCGTCGCGGAGCACAGGCTCCGGCCGCGCAGGCTCAGCGGCCACGGCTCACGGGCCCAGCCGCTCCGCGGCACGTGGGATCCTCCCGGACCGGGGCGCGAACGCGCGTCCCCTGCATCGGCAGGCGGACCCTCAACCACTGCGCCACCAGGGAAGCCCCTAAGATTTATTTTTAATATTATTATATTAGAAGGTGATAGGTAATACACATATACACACATAATCAGTATGGACGGGGCAAAAAAAATTATTATGAAAAAAAATTTTGAATTTTTTTTTTTTTTTTTTTTTTTTTTCGGTACACGGGCCTCTCTCTCACCGCTGTGGCCTCTCCCGCTGCGGAGCACAGGCTCCGGACGCGCAGGCTCAGCGGCCACGGCTCACGGGCCCAGCCGCTCCGCGGCACGTGGGATCCTCCCGGACCGGGGCGCGAACGCGCGTCCCCTGCATCGGCAGGCGGACCCTCAACCACTGCGCCACCAGGGAAGCCCCTAAGATTTATTTTTAATATTATTATATTAGAAGGTGATAGGTAATACACATATACACACATAATCAGTATGGACAATTGATATTAGAATAGCCATGATATTTAAAAAATTTGCAGCACTTAACAAGAAAACATTGCCTTTAAACTTTTCTCCACTTAACATTTCTAGGTAATATTATACTTATATCAGCCATGGTCACAGGATAACTCTCAGCTCCCATCTGTTCTCCACAACTAGTCACGTCATCGCATCTGATCATGTGACAATACTGACTCACAGGTAAAAGCCTACTCAGGACAAGGTCTTCGGACTGCAGTAGAATTCTTTGGTTTTCAGAACGCTCTCGAAATTTTGAGACTTGAAGGTATCTTTAAGTTCTAGTAGTTAAAATTCATCTAACAAAGGTTATCTTACTATGAAGAATGGCATACTAAATGTATCTGGGGTCCATCTGGGGACTATATGTGACAAATATGTACTCAGATTTGAGGAAGAGACTCCCACCCTCAAAATTCATGTTTGCATAATCACTTTTTCTTCCTTGAATGTATTATTTAAAGAATTTTTTTTAAAAAAATTTATTTATTTATTTTTGGCTGCATTGGGTCTTCATTGCTGGGTGAGGGCTCTCTCTAGTTGTGGCAAGCGTTGGCTACTCTTCGTTGCAGTGCGGGGGCTTCTCATTGCGGTGGCTTCTCTTGTTGCAGGGCACGGGCTCTAGACGTGCAGGCTTCAGTAGTTGTGACTCGCGGGCTTCAGTAGTTGTGGCTTGCGGGCTCTAGAGCACAGGCTCAGTAGTTGTGGCGCACGGGCTTAGTTGCTCTGCGGCACGTGGGATCTTCCCAGACCAGGGCTCGAACCCATGTCCCCTGCATCGGCAGGCAGATTCTTAACCACTGCGCCACCAGGAAAGCCCCTGAATGTATTATTTTTAACATAAAAACCAGAACTTCTTTTTGTTCGGAACGATCACTGGTTTTTCTTATACTCAATGATCTTTCCTTTTCAGTTAACGAATTTCTAGTAACTGATTTTGTTAAAGTATTTTAACTATTTCTAAACCATACATATCTGTGAGCCTCTAAAAAGTGAACTGCCCCCAAAGTGCATCAAAAGCCCTTAAAATATGCACATCATTTGACCTGCACCTCTACTTTTGGGAAATAATATTGAGGAAATAAGGCTACACATACCACTGTGTTCAGAGAAGCACATACAAGTGATGTATAAATTAGCAAAGCAACAACATCAAAATACTAGTAACAAAAGAAATGTCCCCAAAGAAGAAATCAGCTACAAAAGTTGTGGTATGGTCATTCAAAGGAATATTGCTATTCCTGCTATCTACTCCTATATAACAAACTACCCGGAAACCTAGCGGCTTAAAACAAGCCACATGCACCCTGCTCACAAACCTGTGATTTTGGAAGGGTCCAGCGTGGACAACCGCCTCTTCTCTACTTGGCATCAGCTGCTGTGGCTTGAAGGATGGAGGCTGGAGTCACCTAAAGACTTGCTTACCACATGGATAGCAGCTGATAGTGGGTGTCGCTTGACACCTTAGTGGGGGCTGGTGGCTAGAACACCTACATACAGCCTTTCCTGTGCGGCATGGGCTTCCTCAAGATATGATGGCTGAGTTCCAAGGGTGAGTGTCGGAAGGGAGGAGTAGGTAGAAGTCATATCCCCTTTTATGATCTCTCTTGCAAATCACATGGTGTCACATCTGGTGGATTGAGGCAGTCATAAAACTTCACCCCAGTTCAGGGTAAGGGGACGTAGAGTCTACCTCTTGCTGGGGCATGACAGGTCCAGAAAGTGAAGGGGGTGATGGAAACGTTGTCGTCATCATTTTGGAAAGTATAATCTGTCATAATTATGCAGTCATTAAAAATGATACAGCAGATCCAATTTATTGACATGGAAAGACACTCAAATGACAGCGAATGCTGAGTTGCTAGAATAGCCAATATGGTGCCATCCACTAGAAAGAACACAGGCACATAACTGACACTCAACAAACACTGGTTGAATAAATTGTTGCATAGAAATGAATTATGTTTTATGCTTGCGTCTATATTGAAGACATTCTAAGAGAAGCTACATCAAAATGTGAACATTGGTTATATTTCTGTGACGGGATTACAGTTTCACTTTTTTAAGACAGTGAGTTTATAATATTCTTTTAATGAATGTTCATAGAAAATTAAAAGGTATTTCAAAATGAACCTCAGAGGACAACAGTCTGAGTTGACTGTCAGAAAGGTTGCCCTATTTTTTTTTTAAAGATAATTGAAAGCTAATTAGAATGCTCCCTGCCAAGCACTTTTTCCTTTTTCTGCCTGTTGGAAGAACTGATTGTTTAGCTATCTGTAAGCATTTAATTGATGTAAAGTATAATATTTAAAGACTTTAAGGGACGTAAAAATAAAACTTTCTCTTTCCTTTTCCTTCCTTTCTCTTTCTCTTT
>NW_006782267.1:2526948-2534820 GCF_000442215.2 Lipotes vexillifer | reverse complement strand
TTTCCCTTTCCTTTCCTTCTCTTTCCTAATGACAAAAGAACACCAGGAACATAAAATACAATTATTTTAAACTATAAGATACCTCATTACAGTAATTTGTCTCCAAATTAGTCATTGGTGAGAATAACAGTAATCAATTCACATTTTCAACACTGAAATAGTAGGCTATAGTTCAATGGGGACCAGGATATCAGAAAAGAAAAACTGTGGTGTGCATGTAAGGCACCATGCTACACTATCACTACCATTTTCTTGAACATTAATATTTTTAAAATATGTGAAAATAGAACTTATTTTTGGAAGCAAAATTGCTAACTTCTCATATAGCAAATACTCTGAAAGCGCTGCTTAACCAAGATGTTAGAAATGACACATGAACCAATGTGAATGGACAATTTCCTCTCGTGCTGGGAGAGTGATAGTGTCAGATTTGGGCATTGGATGAAGCTGGATTAAACAAACAATCCCGATAGAATGAGAGTCATTTGTGCGACACCAGAAGAATATAGTTTTAGCTGAACTCCTAAACTGGTTTAATAGTCATCAGCTTTTAGTAAGCCTTGTCATGTTTGTATCCAGTTGTAGTCGTTTCCTTTTACTTGACTCCAATTGAAATCTCTAATATTTTATGCTAGAGCTCTAACTTCCTCCCTTGAAAGGTCACTCCTCTGAAAGAATGCATGGGTGAACTCAGCTCTGATTCTCTAGAAGCAAAAAGAGTTCCACGGTCAACTCTTAATGACAAAATCATTAACATCCTGAATAAACACAGTTCATCTTGTCGCTGGAAGCTAGTATCTCTGATCCTCCTTTTTGGAATCGGATCATTAATCACGTGAATCACAGGCGCGCACACACCCACACTCACCCCCACCCCCTCCCACCTCCAACTCCCACAGGCGAGATATTATTCATCCAAAGAGTCAATCACTTCGTCTTTCCAAAGAGTTTTTGTTTTTGTTTTTTTCAGTTTGTAAGTTAATTGCTTCAAGTAATAAATGCTCAATGTGGAACTGTGGATATTAAAAAAAAAATCTAAGAAGAAAAAAAATCACCTATAATTCAAAACCGAAGTGACAACTACTATTAATAGTTTGCTATACATATTTATAGATGGATGATAAATGATAGCGATAACATTCAAGAAACTGAGCTCATACTGGAGATATATATATATATATATATATATATATATATATATACATATATACATTTTTACATTGTGTTTTTCAAAAAATGTCATTATTTTTGAATCTTTAACAGCTTTCCTGAGGTATAGTTTACGTATCACAAAGTTCACCCATTTTAAATGACTTTTAGAAAAGTTATCAAGTTCTGCAACCATTACCAAAAGTCATTTTTGGAGTATTTCCATCACTCCAGCAAGACCCCGCCCCCCCCGCCCCCGTCCGTGCTTCTTTAGAGTTTATCCCCATTCCTACCCCCAGCCCCAGGCAAGTACTTCCTATTTCTATAGATTTGTCTCTTCTGGATACGTCCTCTAAATGGGGTCACACAATACGTAGGTCTTCTGTGTACGGCTTCTTTTACTAAAAGAATTGTTTTTGAGCATCACCCACGTTGTAACATGTACTATGACTCCACTGGTTTTTATCCCTAAATAGCATTTGTAGCTCTTCATCAAACCTAGCATAAAAACACTCAGCTTTAACCACCCTTTGGGTCTTCACTTCTTTATAAAGGCTCTTGTGTCATGTAAAACTTTTGTTAAATAAATATGTATGCTTTTCTCTTGTTAATATGTCTTTTGTTACAGAGGCCCCAGTCAAGAACTCAGAAGCGTAGAAGAAAAAGATATCTTTCCTTTCCTCCAAGAGCTGGTTGATTCATTCAACAAATATCGATCAAGTGTCTACTATGTGCCAGTCCACTGTCCTAGATGATGAGTTCACACTAACATACAGGAAACGCAGTTGATCCTGCTTTCCCATGGGTTAGAGTCTATTTGGGAAGAAAAACACTCAACTTGAGGGGATAGTACAGTGAATGAGAACCATGGAATGACGGGTACAGGTAGCATTACAGCATGGAATAGCAAACACCTAACCTCTTCTATGGTTCTGTGAGCCCGCACTTGGAACTCCAAAGTTGGTATAAAGATTATTTTAAGATGATGACATTTGAGATTCAACAGATACACAAAGAAGTCTTCTTGGAGTTTCCCTTATTTGACTAAAAGCAGAAACTTAGGAGAAATGAAGACTACCATAAATTCCCTCTTGAGGGTGGCTTCTACTCCCGGGAGACAGACCAAGAGTAAACCCACCATAAATCCCCTCTTGGGGGGAGTTTCCTAGTCATTCGTAAGCAAACATTATCATAAACTTAAAAAAATCTCCCATTTGTTCTTCTAAAAACCCATTTGACTTCCCAAAAAAGACCTATTTGTTCTTCCCCACATATGTCTTTACTCCCCACTCCATTTCGCCTACTAAATTAGATATATAAGCCCCAGATTTTAACCACTCCTTTGAAGTACTCATCACCAAGCCCTCCCATGTATGTGCAGAGCACATGTATATGAAGTCTGTCTGTTCTCCTGTTAACCTGTCTTTTGTTAGTTTAAATTCTCAGGTCCCTCCCAATCACAAACCTAAGAGGGCAGAGGAAAAGTTTTTCCTCCCCAACAGATTTTTTTTTTCCCCAGAAGAATCAACTTTGGTGACGAATAAGTAGGAATTAGCCAGGTAGGGTAGGAGAGATGACAGGAGCGTGCTCCAGGGAGAGACTTGTACAAAGACCAAGAGATAAGAGAGAACAACACGTGGGCCGACAGAAGGAAATTCACCAACACTGGAATGTGAATTTCACAAGGGAGCGTGAAAAAATAGATGGAGTCCAATAGATAGACAGGGGCTAGACTGCGCTGTCCAATATGACAGCCATCGGCTCCACGTGGCTAACTGATCAACTGAAACGCAGTGAGTCTGGTTGAGATATGCTGAAGATGTAAAAATACACACCGGCGTTCAGAAATTTAGCATGAAAAAAGAATGTAAAATATCTCGTTAATAGTTTTAAAAACACAGATCATATGTTGAAATTATAATACCTTGGCTATATTGGGTTAAATAAAATATATTATTACATTGAGTTTTATTTGTGTTTTATTTGTAATTTTGCTACAGGAAAAGTTTTAATTACACATGCAGCTCACATGATATGTCTACTGGACAGTGCTGTTCTAGACCAGGGAGGGCCTGAAAAGCCAGATTAGGATCTGTTGGTGTATCGAAAAGTAACATCGGCTCTAAGAGGTCGCTAGCAACTATTTCGCCCAGCTACATCCTGGCTAATAATTGTGTTGCCTGGAACAAACAGGAGGCTGACCTTTGCCCATAATCAAGCCAAATGTTTTTTTAAAAAAACAGTTTTTTGAGAAGTCACTACTAGAACAATTCTCATGGACCTTTACTTTCTTATACATTTGCTACTAACTCCCTCTGTTTCAAGAAGCATAGGGCCTGAGGATACCCCCCAGGTTCCCAGTACCATTTATCCCATTTATAAAAGAACTGGGAGATTGGAGACTCCATTTATTTCAGAAATCTACCAGGTGGTTTTGCTTTTCAGTTAACAAAAATCTGCTGCTTCCTCCAAGAAATAGAAACAATGGATTAACAGGGCTACTCTCAGCGGGTGAAAATGCTGACTTTATTCTACAAAGGGACACCACAGCCAGCTCTTAATGGCTCTTTAATGATCCATCCAAGGATCAACATTCAAAGGACTGGATCCCAGAATGCCTCAGGGGACGTTTCCTAAACTCAAATTACAAGTCCAAACAAAACCCAAAGAAACACTGAAAGAAACCTACCGAAGCTTGGAGCAGGGGAATTCGGGGATGAGAATTGTCTCTCAGTTATGCAGAAGCTTTCAAAATAAGGCGAGAGAGATGATTTATACAGGACTGCCTGTGATCACTCATCACTGATGAGGTTTTTTTCCCATGAAAAATTCACTTTGAGTCTAATAAAAAAAGAGAAGCTCAAATATCTTTCCTGATGATTCAGTATGTTTGTTTAAAAACACATAAGACTCTTAAGAATTAATTGAAGGATTTGGTCTCTTTCTACATATCTGGCATGGTGTCTGCGGGTGTCCTGTGGTGGTGGTTTGTTTTTGGAGCCATGGCTGGGAGGCAGGGGGTGGGTGTGCCCTGACTTGTGCCGCATGGTGATGGAAAGCAGGTTTTCTCCATCACGACACTATTGACATTTGCGGCTAGATCATTCTCTGTCCTGGGGGCCGTCCTGTGCATTATAGGATGTTTCACAGCATCCTTGGTCTCGACTCACCAGATGCCAGTAGCTTCCACCACATCCCGCTGGTAACAACCAAAAATGTCTTCAGACTTTGCCACATGCCCCCTGGAGGCCAGAATCGCCTTCCCCCACCTCCTCTTGAGAACCACTGACGTAATCCCTTAAAATACAGTATTTATAGAGACAGACTTCAAAGCACTGATGTGCATTTCCCCGGCTGCTTTTTACCCCTTAAGTGCTATGATGCAGACCTAGACAAGTGTGTTTCTAAAATCTTTCTAACAAGTTGGACAGTGTTGGAGAGAACACGTTTTCCACTGAACCCTGACCCTGTCAGGCAAGCTGAGAGTCGGGCCTCACTCTGGAGGGATCTTTTACTGGGGAGGCTCTGGTCGCATGTCGACATTCTGTTGTGGCGAGTCCTGCCCCCATGCTCTGCAACCATCTCAAAGAAACAGAGAAACAAGATAGTCTCGTAACCCCAATTTGTGTTCACCCTTAAATGAAATAAAATGGCCCATCTTAGTGTAACAGGGAAGGGCCAAATGTGACTACATGTTGGATCTGTTTCTTTTACTTTAACCTGTGCTTCCCATTGCTTTGGTTCACTAAAAGGATACTGTCCATACATAATGGCCTGCCTCGGGGAACCCGGCCCCTCTGCCTGAATGTTAAACCAGAGTGCCTTTTCAGGGAAAAACAACCAAAAATGTCTTCAGACTTTGCCACATGCCCCCTGGAGGCCAGAATCGCCTTCCCCCACCTCCTCTTGAGAACCACTGACGTAATCCCTTAAAATACAGTATTTATAGAGACAGACTTCAAAGCACTGATGTGCATTTCCCCGGCTGCTTTTTACCCCTTAAGTGCTATGATGCAGACCTAGACAAGTGTGTTTCTAAAATCTTTCTAACAAGTTGGACAGTGTTGGAGAGAACACGTTTTCCACTGAACCCTGACCCTGTCAGGCAAGCTGAGAGTCGGGCCTCACTCTGGAGGGATCTTTTACTGGGGAGGCTCTGGTCGCATGTCGACATTCTGTTGTGGCGAGTCCTGCCCCCATGCTCTGCAACCATCTCAAAGAAACAGAGAAACAAGATAGTCTCGTAACCCCAATTTGTGTTCACCCTTAAATGAAATAAAATGGCCCATCTTAGTGTAACAGGGAAGGGCCAAATGTGACTACATGTTGGATCTGTTTCTTTTACTTTAACCTGTGCTTCCCATTGCTTTGGTTCACTAAAAGGATACTGTCCATACATAATGGCCTGCCTCGGGGAACCCGGCCCCTCTGCCTGAATGTTAAACCAGAGTGCCTTTGTTCAGGGAAACATCCGGACCCTGTCCACCTGTGGATGGCTACAGGCAAGAAGAAATTAGCACACCCCCGCCCCGAGGCTGGCCGTTCCAGGGGAGGTTTGCAAATCTTAGGCCTTTTTACTTTACGTCCACATCTCCTCCCCCTCTCTGCTAGAAAAGAAACTGGCATCCAGACCCCGATAAGATGGTTATTTTGACACTGCAGTCTGCCATCTTCTCGGTCTGCCAGGTCTGCCGGCTTTCCGGATAAAGTCGCCTTCCTTGTCTCAACACCTCACCTCTTTATCGGCCTGTCTGCGAGCTTGGACTCGGTAACATTAGTTTTTCAAAGATGGATCTCACTTAAATGGACAACCGACGTCTTGACAAATGCACGATTCTGGTTGAGAGCGCACATTTAAACAGTAAGGTAGACTGAATTTATATGGGTGTGCTCTTGTGAAGGTTGTCCTAAAAGTGATTCAGAAAGGGTAAGAGGGGGTATACAGCTCAGTGGTAGATCATTTGACTGCAGAAAGGGTAAGGGGTGCCATTCTATAATAAGGGGATCAACATCCTGAGTGTCCCCCACTATTCACTTCTACAATCATACAGCCATTAAAGAGGAGCCGAATATGCTCTCCCAAAACATGCCACTTGGGCATGAGGATGACTTTGAGCGAAAGGCAACTGAGAAACAGCAGACAGAGAAAAAGCTCTCTACCCTCCCCTATTTGCCGAAAGGCAGGGCATACATTTCCCTCTGTGAAGATGTCTCCCCTCCACTCTCCGGTATCAAGAAGATGAGACGACTTATCACTGGACATGGCGGTGAAATCTGCATAAACAAATCTTACTGAAACAGTCCTTATCTTCCATTAGTCTCCTCCATGTGCTCTCCACAATTTACTGTCCCCAGAGTCCTGAAACCCTTCTCCATCGTCTTGGCACATGTCCACCAACTTATAGCACTTTGTTGAAACAGTAATCTGAGAGCCTCTTTGGGGTTTTCACTTCATTTCTGTGAGCCCCCCCATATGCATATTTAATAAACCTTTTTCTCCTGTTAATCTGTCTTTTGTCAGTTTATTGTGCAGGGTCCCAGTCACCGAACCGGTAGAGGAATAAGAGGAATAAGCTTTCTTCCCTCCCGGAATCCACGTTGGCACCTGGAAGAGGCCTCCCATGTGGACATAGAACAGATCAAAACAACAGGTCATGCTGCAATTGTGCAAATGTGGGGGACTGATACCTCCTATCTAGAGCAAGTTTTACTAACACTTTTATTCCACCAGTGGGCCTTGCCAGTTTTAACCATCACTAAGTAACTAAATCCCTGGACAATCCTCCCCCACCCTCCTAGAAAGAGCTGCCCTTTTGAGAAGCAGCTCCAGTGCAAACTGGAGTCTGCAGCTCGGTGCTCTACCCCGTGACTTATGCTCAGAGGCTCCCATTAGACCCATCACTTGTTTCTGTAGTCCCGTTTTTTTGTTTGTTTTGTTTTTGAGGTACGTGGGCCTCTCACTGTTGTGGCCTCTCCCGTTGCGGAGCACAGGCTCCGGACGCGCAGGCTCACGGGCCCAGCCACTCCGCGGCATGGGGGATCTTCCCGGACCGGGGCACGAGCCCGTGTCCCCTGCATCGGCAGGCGGACTCTCAACCACTGCGCCACCAGGGAAGCCCTGTAGTCCTGTTTTGATAGGTGTGGCTGGTCGCTCCCCAGGGCAGTGTCCTGCGTTTGCCCCCTACCCTCCGAGGAGCTGTGCTTCCTCGTGGTGCCACACTCAGTCTCTGTGAGGCAAAATAAATTTCTGGACATCACAGAGTCTATAATTTAACCCAAACGACCACAGATATACTCTTTGAACATGTTAAAGAATTGCCTATAAAGCAATTATACCCCAATAAAGATGTTTAAAAAAAAAAAAAAAAAAAAAGGAATTGCCTAGATCTTTGCACTTAACACCATGCAGTTTTTAGATAGACTCTTGGATGCAGATTAGGTAAAGTGACTAGCTCGGTCCTTTAGTCAAGTTTTATTGTAATGCAGTTGAAAGGTAAATTTATCCTACGATGTAGCAAAACACCATTATACTTTTCCTCCTTTTTAGTATATTGTACATCTCATGGACTGTGTGAAATATGAGTAATAGAAATTGGGATAAAAAGACATTTTTAGAAAGTTCTTTACATTTAGGAAAGTGGGATTTCAAGTAATGGATTACAGGGCAAAAGCTTACATAGTAGCAGGGCAAAGAAAGACGGAGGTAGCTTTAAGATATCTTAG
>NW_006782267.1:2514277-2526938 GCF_000442215.2 Lipotes vexillifer | reverse complement strand
AGGGAAAGAATTAGATTTGCCTTGGATAGATAGAATTAAAGGAGAATCAACATTTTTGACTAAATAATTAAAAAAAACCCCAGGTCACTGTTACTCTATGCTGATGTGAAGCCTACCCATGCAATGGAAATATTCTTTTCCAACATTGGCGGGACAGTAAATTTGTGGACTTTAGCAGTTTTTTAATGTCATCTACAAAAAACTTTTTGAAACTATGGAGACAAGAAAATCATTTTTTTAGACAACTAAAGAGAGGCTTGCAAGCGTGAACACAAACCATTAAGAATGCAGCGCTGGAAACTCTGTTTTTTTGTTTTTTTGCTTTTTTTAGTGTAAAATCCAGAACAGGCAGCCTATCGAGCTCGAAAAAGAAATTAATATAACCTCACAGGCAAGAAGAAAAGCAAATACTCACTCTAAAGCAGCTGCTGTTCATGCAAGCAAAGGTTAGAGCAACGAGGCTATTTTCTAACAAAGTGTGAATCCCATTAGTGCCGAAGTGTTATCCATTCCTTAATCCTTACATCTTAGCCTGAACAGATTTAGGATTTTACTTCCATCATGATCTCAAGACTGGTAAATAGGACCCACAGAGATGTGCAAAAATGGTGAAACCATTCAAAAGGCATTTTTGTCTTAGTGTAAGACTTTGACATACACACAATAGGCAGCGGCCAAAGTCTGCGCAAATACCTCTTTAGCATGCTTAGGTGGACAAAGTAGGGGGCTGCCCCCCCCCCCCCGGTTTCCCAGATTCCCTTGCGGCCCCCATTGTCTCTTCCCAAATACACAATGATGCCATTTCATGATTGGTACACTAGATGTGGAGCACTTGGAACAGTTTCTCTGGGGAGCTCAGAATTTAAACCTGTTTCATTTAAAGAAGAAGAAGGAAAGTAGAGGAGTTGCGGCAGCAGCTAAAAAAGTAAAACATCTGGAAATTATCAATGACTTACTTAGTCGTGTGCCCAATACCAAGGTGATACACTAACTTTAATATTGCAGTCCAGTGGACACCGATTGTTTATTACAGCAGTTCATCTGCAAGGATCTGAAATCAAAATGCTTGCATATGATTTTTTTTTTCTGTATCAAGATCTGTCAAGTATGTCTCCTAAGCCAGATTGTGTCATTGAGCAGAACCAAATAGAATCATCACAAAATGAAGTTACCTATTCTCGTGAAGAAAAATCCAATGTAAGAAAAGCTCATACCTCGGCAAAGATTTTCAACATGGTTGCAATCAAGTCATTTTCCAATTTTATAAGTAAATAACATTGACCACATGAAATACTCTGCCAGAAGTATACATAGTCGCGATGACTTTTCTTTATTAAAGGTGTAAAGCTAAGTGTTCAAATTTAAAATTATTGGACTTGGGTTTCAGCACTTAAATGTGTGCGGTGAATGGGTAGGATAATCATACCACGATGTGTTTAACACAAAGAACATTTCTATCTTGAGGAAAAACCTTCTGATTCCCAACTGCACAAAGCTGTACCAACTTGCCAAGAATGAAGAAATAAAAAAAGCTTACTGGAAATAACATTTGGTTGTTCACATTAGCACTGAAGACAACTGTGGTTTAGAAATTTCCGCTCTTTTAATTACAGCAAGTAAACTATTTTGCCAACTCTCTTTGGGCAGCTCAATTTTCATCCTAGCTGACTAGCCTGAAAATGAAGCTGTCAAGAGCCCGAGGTTAAAACTGTTTTCCTGAAAAGAATGCGTATTACATAGCATGTCTCCAAAAATTGTGGAGAATCGGTTCAAAAAGATACGTCGTCTTCAAACTGAGTCTGATGCATGGTTTTATTACTTAAGGTGAAGAAGATCCATACGGAAAGTTCTTTTAAATAATTTAAATCATATATACATCAGGACTTATTTTAGGTATCTTACTTACTTGCCTTCAGGTACACACCATTTTCAGAATCCATGACTAAGTTGAATACATGCCACTGTGTTTTTTTGAAAGCAAACTAGGTTTGCACCAATACAAGTTCTTACCCGACATTCACTTAATCACCAGGAAAGTTCTTTGGTAGTTATGAAAAATTCTATAGGACAGCTTACTCTTTCCTGCAATTAATGAATGTTACGAACTGAATGTCTGGGTCTCCCTAAAATTCATATATTGAAGCCTTAACTCCTAACGTGACTGTATTTAGAGATGGGATCTTTCTGGAAGTAATTAAGGCTAAATGAGGTCATAAGGGTGGGGCCCTGATCCAATAGGATTAGTGTCCTTATAAGAAGAGACACCAGAAAGCTTGCTCTGTTTCCACGTGCATGCACTAAGGAAAGGCCATGTGAGGACACAATGAGTAGGCAGCAGTCTAAAAGCCAGCAAGACAGCCTTTACCAGAAACCTAACCAGCTGGCACCTTGATCTTGGACTTCACAGTTTCTAGAACTGTGAGAAGTAAATGTCCGTCATTTAAGTCACCCAGTCTGTAGTATTCTGTTATGGCAGCCCGAACTAATACAATGAACAACACAATTTAGTAGCACAAATATATTTTAGTTAGAATCTTGTCATTGCAGTAGGATTCCTGGAGCAAGCACAAAGGATACTGGGATTTAAGAAGGAAAAGTAACTGAAAATCACACAATAAGCATCTTTAGCCTCTAAGCATTTTTACTGCTTCACACTCAAACGGTACAGTTTGCAATATCCACACAATTAAAAGTGATATTTAGCTACCAGCTTATACGGTCTCACTAAGTAACAGCAAAACATAAGGAGATAGTCATGAGTTCATTATATCCAGAGTCAGGATTTTTGGCCATTGAAGGCAATGTTTAATACATTCTTTTTGCAACACAAAATAAAGGTGATGGATAATTCACAAAATAAAATAAGACGTGGCCTAAGAATTTTAGAGGTGTTTTGAATCCTCTCTTCCAATATAATTTTCTCATTTTAAAAATGAGAAAGACCAAAAAGTAGAAACAACCTAAATGTCCACCAACTTGTGAATGGATAAATAAAATGTGATCTATCCATGCAATGGAATATAATTCAGTAATAATACGGAATGAGCTATTGATATATACAACAATATGGATGAACGTTGAAACATTAGGGTAAGTGAAAGAAGTCAGTTGCAAAGGACCACATATTGCATGATTCCACTGATAGGAGATGCCCACAAAAGGCAAATCTCTGTACACACAAAACCGATTAGCGGTTGCCTGGGGTGGGAGATGGAAACAAGGAGTGACTGTCAGTGGGCAAATGGAATCTTTGTGGGTGATGGAAAATTTCTAAAGCCGGATTGTGATGAAGGTTGCACAACTCTGTACATTTCTTAAACTTATTGAATTGTACACGTAAAATAAGTGAATTTTATGGTCAGCAAATGAGATCTCAATAATGCTGTTTTATAAAAAATGAAGAGAGGGGGCTATGAAATGCTGAGAAACACACCCGCGGTCACCCATCTAAATGAAAACCCAGGCCAAAGCCTCAGAAGATTCAGATCTTCATTCAGATCTGTCAAAACTTTAGATGTATTTCGACCTCGTCTATTAACATACATTCTTAATCTCTCTAGTCTTCAACTGGAAACTGAGTTAAGGGAAAACAAACACAGTGGGTGGTTCTTCTAACTCTTGAGTTTTCATTCAGTAACTCTAGCATATATAACATCAATTTTTTTCCAAATTAGAGTAAAGATTATTTTAGATGGTAAAATTGAGATCAGAGTGTTCTATTAAGAGATTACTAATACAGGTAGGTTACCATTTTTTAAAAACAAATAACCAAGTATACATTCTTTTAAGATTCCAAGCCTCTGAACAAAATTTGTGGAGGCTTTTCAAATATCCATTAGTACTAGCATGAAAACGGATGCCACGTTTCTTTCTTCAAATTGATATGACACCAAGTTGCTGATACTGCATTCTCACCCCCTTCCAGTACACGTACACACACACACACACACACACACACACACACACACACACACCTCGGGCTGACTTTTACCTTCAAACCTTGGCTGACCCCTGTTCCTTGAAAGCTATAACCATCCCCTTCCCACCTCACTTTCCTCCTCCAGTCTGGGGAAATCCACCTTTCAGATTCAGGTCTGATCTTACCTTCTCCGGATTCGTTCCCCTCTTTCCCACCCACAACCTCACTTTTCTTCCTCGTAGCACATTAAACACCTGTCCTCGAGGTATCACTCACATTAGACTGTGCTTAGATATGGAACTGTCTCTGCCTCTAGACGGGAAAGCGCAGGGATAATAAGGTCTTAGTCATATATGGATGTTTAGGGTCGTGGATAGCATTTAACACGCCGTAGGTATTCAGTAAGTATCACAAAAGGGAAGGAAGGGAAGGAAGGGAGGGAAGGAAGGGAAGGGAGGGAAGGGAGGGAAGGAGGGAAGGAAAGAAAGAAGGATGTGAGGGAGTAAATCGTGCATGGCTGCCTCAAGGATTCTCTCCATTAATGCGCTTATTTGTCTTGTGCACTTACAGTTCAACCCTTTGTCCACAGCCCTGATGAGCCCCAAATCACTTCCTGTTCTGCACCTCAGGACCACTTCTCCTGCCATTGAAGGGAAGAGGCTAATGACCCTGAGGGAGACAGCGCCCTGTTGGAAATCCCCATCAAATCAGAGGGGATCTGGGGCCCCAACGACTCTGAAAATACTTCAGAATCTTCTCAACTTAGGCAGCTTGGAGGTTTACAACTGGGAGCCAGATGCTTGGGTATGTGAGGGTGTGGGCGCAGCAGGGAAAGTGAACTTTGGACGCTGTACGCACGTCCTGAGTTTAGCCCAATTTCCCGAGATCGTAAGGGACAACCTCAGTGGAGTAGGGGTCCTGATCAGCGTCACAATGGTGACAGTGACAGTGACAGGAATATATAGTACGGGCCACTGATTACATAAAGGTTTTACACAGCTTAACTCATGGGACCACCCAGAATAAATACAGTTTTGGGTACAATTTGTTCCCATTTTATTGTATTTATTTTTTGTTCCCATTTTCAAGATGAAGACACAGATTCGGGTGGGAGATGTAACCTGTCCAAAGTAATAGACTCAGCAAGCGATGCTTGGAACGCCCTTCTCCCAGATGGCTGCTCCCTCTCCACGTTCACGAACCCGCGTCCCCTGCATCGGCAGGCCGACTCCCAACCACTGCGCCACCAGGGAAGCCCTCCACTGTCTCCTTTCTACGAGGCCTCCCATGATCTCCTTATTTAAAACTGCAGCCTCCCCCAAATCCCTTCCTTGTTTATTTTTCTTCATCGCACTGACCACCTTCTAATCCTTACGGAGTTTACACATGTATTTTTATAACGTCTATTCACAAACATTCCCCTCCACAAGATATAAATTCTTCAAGGACAGTCATCTTTTTCTCTCTCTGCGTTGAGGGCTCTATCCCTGGCACCTGGACTGGTGGCCCGGCATACAGAACATTCTCATCAGTATCCGTTGAATAAATGAATAATTCAACAAGCATTGTGATGCCTTGTTGAGCCTTCTCAACGATTTTTCCAAAAGATATTACACCACTTCACATTCAACTTTTTAATGACATTCCGCTTTTGAGCTTTCACCATTTCCAACTGGTAAATTTAAGTGTCCTACAGAGAAGTTCACTGAAGACAATACTGGTGCCTTCAGAAGGTTAAACTTGCAGAGAACTTAATAGTGTTAAAATAACTGCTAAAGCTTGACAGAATATTAAATGTTATATATGCAGGTACACTATCAAATGTGGATTTTCCCTTTTCTGAGAGTTAAAAATGTGATATACTTAATCTAGCTAAAACGAATACTCCTTTATACATGTATTATATATTTTAGGGGCTATCTCCATTGAAAAATGATGTATTTGTTTATCTCTAATTCTCTCTCTCTGTTAGGCACACTGCTGAGGCAACCTCAGTGTCTGAACTGAATATAAGTTAAGTTCTCTAGGGGTAGAAACAGTTGCCCCACCACTTTGCCAAATGCAGTATGCGCTTCCTTGAGATGCTTCCCATTAAGGATGTCACGAGACCAAGAAAGTCTGCCATCATAAAGCCTCTGGGAGGTCTGTACAAAGACACCTGTATAACTTTGTTCAAGTGTTTCCTCAATTTATGTGACCATGGTACCTACTGTGTGTGGACATCTGGAATAACTCACTTTGAGAAAGCTGGTTAAAAGCAGTTACTTAAAATTCCTTTATTACATCCTATACCAAATACCCCAACCATTCTCATCTTTGAGGGAGGAAGGGAGAGACAGCGGGGAGGAGCGAGAAGAAAAAGGAGAAGGGGATGGCTTAAAATCAGATACTTCGGGCTTCCCTGGTGGCGCAGCGGTTGAGAGTCCGCCTGCCGATGCAGGGGACGCGCGTTCGCGCCCCGGTCCGGGAGGATCCCACGTGCCGCGGAGCGGCTGGGCCCGTGAGCCGTGGCCGCTGAGCCTGCGCGTCCGGAGCCTGTGCTCCGCAGCGGGAGAGGCCACAGCGGTGAGAGAGAGGCCCGTGTACCGAAAAAAAAAAAAAAAAAAAAAAAAAATTCAGATATTTTGTTCATAATGATTTTTTCTGCCCCTTTGGTGGGTTCAGAATTGTTCCTTTTTCTTTTAAAATCGATACATAAAGACTCAACGCCAGTTTTATTTCATCTCCAAGTTCTGATGAATGGAAATGAGATTTATTCTAATATAAATCACTAAAACAAATCTATTGCCAAAACATCTCTTAAGTATATGTTGGAGAGCTTTTATAATACAATTTGTATTGTGAGACCAGTTATTGCCTGTTGTACCAAAACCATATGGTGTTAGTTTCACAGGAAAAGAAGATGTAAAAGAATGCTTTCAAACCAGTGCCTAGTCAAACACTCGGCCCATCCCCTTTCTTCCCCCAGTGTCTCTCTCGTCCAACAGACGCAGTAAGCTTTCTGTAAGTCATCTCACTGTTTGAAGCGGTCACAAGATCTTT
Source organism: Lipotes vexillifer (assembly GCF_000442215.2). NCBI lineage: Eukaryota > Metazoa > Chordata > Mammalia > Artiodactyla > Lipotidae > Lipotes > Lipotes vexillifer. The sequence continues at coordinate 2,519,977 of NW_006782267.1, read as the reverse complement.
CCTAACTGTTTATACTTTAGTTCTTCTACATAATTATGACATTTTAAAGACGGATTGAGCTCTAAGCTTCACTTATTATGCCTTTAGCAGGTCAAAGTTTTCCTATGAATTTTATTCTTAAAAAGGTGCAGTTCAATGAAAGCCCAGGGACCACTGCAGCCCACCACTCCCATCACCAGCAGCTTTGTCTCCACAACCTTCTAATGGTTGTCGTGATTTGCTTTTGTGAAGGCAGCAAAGCTCTCTCACGATAATAGCATGTGAATATCAGTAAAAGTAACAGAGAATCCAAAAGCTATTGTACTGACAAATACTACTGAAAAAGAAGATGAGTTGAGAAATATTAAACTCAAAGAATGAGAGAAAGGAAGGAAAAAAAAGAAAGGTTACAATCACCTAGCTTTCTTTCCTTTATGATTTTGTTTTGATTCTCAAAACACTGTTAAATTTAATTTGCTAAATTTTGTTAAGTATTAGATGAATGTTGGATAAGCTTTAATAAGAAATTTGAGGCTATATTAAATCCCTTTGTTAGCATGAACCCAATGGAAGTTTTATAGCACTCTGGGGTGACTTTCTTGCGTCATAAAAATTGAGACAACTATGAAAACTGTACCAAGGTGCGTAAACGTGATTTCTCCCAGGCAGTATGGCAGTAAGTTTGCTCTGAGAAATCCATACTCAATCCTTGCCAGGAGCATTGGATGAGGTATCACCACAGGAGAAGTAAAATACAGCGCATGATTTTAAGAAGCTTAGAATCCAGTTGATAAAACAGGGAAGGAACAAAGTTACAATACTTGCAACTCTGATTTACAAGAAATGGTACAATATGGGATCAACGATTTTATAACCTGCTAAATGTGTTGGCCAGAGTTCATTATATGTTAGATGAAAGCTCTGGAAAGTGGGATATTGCCACCTAGCTCAATAAACATTGTCAATACCACATGAGAGGAACTTTGTAAAGCCCAAGGGGATCACTTTCATACCCTTTGATTTTTTTTTTTTTTTTTTTTTGGCTGCTCTTTGAGTCTTCGTTGCTGCGCGTGGGTTTTCTCTAGTTGTGGCGAGCAGGGGCTACTCTTTGTTGCGGTGCTCGGGCTTCTCATTGTTGGCGGTGCTCGGGCTTCTCATTGTTGTGGCTTCTCTTGTTGCAGAGCATGGGCTCTAGGCACGCGGGCTTCAGTAGCTGTGGCACACGGGCTTCAGTAGTTGTGGCTCGCGGGCTCTAGAGTGCAGGCTCAGTAGTTTTGGTGCACGGGCTAAGTTGCTCTGCGGCATGTGCGATCTTCCCGGACCAGGGCTCGAACCCGTGTCCCCTGCATTGTCAGGTGGATTCTTAACCACTGTGCCACCGGGGAAGCCCGACATCCTTTGATTTCATAGAAGTTAGTTAGATTCAGGAGTTTCATAAAGAAGCCAGTGTATTCTGATGGAGGGAGCTTGGGCTTTGGGGTCTTACGATTCCCACACTGTTTGTCCCTCTTAATAGCTCTGTGATCTTGGCAGGCTGCTCGACATCCCTAAAACCCTGTTTCCTCTTCTGCGAAACAGAAAGTCCTACCCCACTGATACTGTCGAGAAGATTAAACGAGATGGTGGACATCCTTAACTCTGTATCTGGCACATGACAGAAGCCCAGAAAACACTGGTTTCTTTCCTCTTAATAAAAGTTAAAATTTATCGGCGGCATCTCAACCACTGCACTTTATTTATTTACTTATTTATGGCTGCGTTGTGTCTTCGTTGCTGCATGTGAGCTTTCTCTAGTTGCAGTGAGCGGGGGCTACTCTTCGTTGCGGTGCGCGGGCTCCTCATTGCAGTGGCTTCTATTGTTGCAGAGCACGGGCTCTAGGCGCACGGGCTTCAGGAGTTGTGGCTCGCGGGCTCTAGAGCGCGGGCTCAGTAGTTGTGGCCCATGGGCTTAGTTGCCCCACGGCATGTGGGACCTTCCGGGACCAGGGCTCGAACCCGTGTTCCCTGCATCGGCAGGCGGATTCTTAACCATTGCGCCACCAGGCAAGTCCTGAGCAAACATTACTAAGTACTCACTTTGTTTCAAGCACTTTAAGAATGGCTGAAGTTGTAATGATGAAGAAAACAGACATGGCCCTTGCCCTCATGGAGCTCACAACCTAGCCTAGGGTTTCTCAACTTCAGTGTTGTAGACATTTGGGGCTGGACAATTCTTTGCTATGGAGAGCTGTCCTGTGCACCATAATACTGAGCAGCATCCTTGGCCTCCACCCATTAGATAGCAGGTTGTGACAATCAAAAAAGTCTCCAGGGCTTCCCTGGTGGCGCAGTGGTTGGGAGTCCGCCTGCCGATGCAGGGGACGCGGGTTCGCGCCCCGGTCCGGGAAGATCCCACATGCCGCGGAGCGGCTGGGCCCGTGAGCCATGGCCGCTGAGCCTGCGCGTCCGGAGCCTGTGCTCCGCAATGGGAGAGGCCACAACAGTGAGAGGCCCGCGTACCACACACACACAAAAAAGTCTCCAGACATTGCCATATGTCTTCTGGGGAGGAAACTGCCCTGAATAAGAACCACCGCTCTTGTGAATACAATATTAAGAGTCTTGGGCTTAAGGAACTAGGAAACTCCTACTGAGCCTGAGGCTCTTTTAAGATACACAGTTTGTCTTTAAAAAACAAACAAAAAACCGTCAGACAGAGAGGGTGTGGAGAAAAAGGAGCCCTCCTAAGCGGTTGGTGGGAATGTAAATTGGTGCAGCCACTATAGAGAACAGTGTGGAGGTTCCTTAAAAAACTGAAAATAGAACTACCATAAGACCCAGCAATCCCACTCCTGGGCATATATCTGGAGAAAACTCTCATGCAGAAAGATACATGCACCCCTATGTTCATAGCAGCACTGTTCACAATAGCCAAGACATGGAAACAACCTAAATGTCCGTCGACAGATGAACAGATATAAGAAGATGTGGTACATGGATACAAGGGAATATTACTCAGCCATAAAAAAGGAGTGCAATAACGCCATTTGCAGCAACATGGATGGACCTAGAGATGATCATACTCAGTGAAGTAAGTCAGACAGAGAAAGACAAACACCATACGGTATCGCTTATATGCGGAATCTCAAAAAAAAAAAGATACAAATGAACTTATTTACAAAACGGAAATAGACTCACAGATATAGAAAACAAACTTATGGTTACCAAAGGGGGAAGGAGGGGAAGAGATAAATTAGGAGTTGGGGATTAGCATATACACACTGCTATATATAAAATAAACAACACGGACCTACTGTACAGCACAGGGAACAATACTCAATATTTTGTAGTAAACTATAAGGGAAAAGAATCTGAAAAAGAGTAGGTATCTATAACTGAATCACTGAGCTGTACACCTGAAACTAACACAACACTGTAAATCAACTAGACTTCAATTAAAAAAAAAAACAAAACGCAGTCATCTGCCGTAATGTAGAGCCTGACATGTAACTACCACCTCACAAAAAAGTTTCACATTCCTCTACTGAAGGCTTTCTTGGTGGAACTATCTCTAGTTTGGAAAAAGAATTCATTAAGATTTGCTCCATAGGGAATTCCCTGGCAGTCCACTTGTTAGGACTCTGCGCTCTCACTGCCGAGGGCCTGGTTTCAATCCCATCCCTGGTTGGGGAACTAAGATCCCATAGGCCACCGGGTACAACCAAAAAAAAAAAAAAAAAAAAAAAAATTTGCTCTATATAAATATGTTTCATAGTCAACTTACCTGAAACAGAGTATACCATGAATTAATTACTATGTTTGAAAAAAATTGAAAGGGATACACAGACATAGTGACTCATACTATAGTTGGGGCTAATTGTAGTTTTATAATTGGGCAGCTGAGGAAAGCATTGAATTGGGGGTTGTTAGGTTCAACATTGTCAGGTTTATCAGAGAATTTTCAGGTTACTGGTGGTGTTAGCCCTGGCAAGTTAACTGTTGCAATCCAAAAATGACACAGTGAAAACTCAGTTCTCTACACCAGCGGTCCCCGACCTTTTTGACACCGGGGACCAGTTTCCTGCAAGACAATTTTTCCACAGACGGGGTGGCGGAGGTGGGGAGGTGGGGGCGGGTGGGGGGATGCTTCAGGCGGTAATGCAGGCGATGGGGGGCAATGGGGAGCAGAAGATGAAGCTTCACTGGCCCGCCGCTCACCTCCCGCTGTGCGGCCTGTTAGGAACTGGGCCGGTCCCCTGCTCCACACTGAGACTCAGGAACCCAGGCTTCCATAGTGTGTGGATGGTGATGGAGGTTTTTACAGACTGTGACTAGAATTCTGATACCGTAAATCCCTTACATATGAATGAGTTCCATTCTGAGAGTGCGTTCCTAAGTCCAATTTGTTCATAAGTCCAACAAAGTTAGCCTAGGTACCCAACTAACACAATCAGCTATATAGTACTGTACTGTGATAGGTTTACAGTACTTTTCACACAAACGATACTCTGGCTTCTGGACATCCTGGGCTTGAAATAAAGATACCGTACTACTGTACTCTACACAATACTGAACAAGAAAGTACACAGAAGCACAACCACTTGCAGAGGATACACGCACGTGACGATATACACCAGACACGCGAATTAACTTACGTGACTGGACGTGTGAACGCACGTTCCCATCTTTGAAAATTCGCAACTTTAAGCGTCATATGTAGGGGACTTAGTGTATTCCATTGGTAGGAATTCAGATACATGACTACTGCTAGATACAAGGGAGGCTGGGATATGGAGTCCCACTACGTGTCCAGGGCGGAAAGGAGAACTGTTTGGTGAACATCTAGCCATACTTGGCCCGTATGGTCAAAATCATTCTCATTGCCCAAGAGCCATACATTGTCTCATTTTCTGATGTATAAGATCAGAATATGATATACTTTATAAAGATTCTGTGAGGACTAATGAAAGATGTGTAAGCTACATTCTTCCCAAAGATTTTGTGCTATGTATATATCTGATATCTAGAGAATAATACGCTATGCTAATTTATAGCCCCATTATGAATAGACACATTCTTAATCCCTGGCAGACATCCTGATGTGGTCAATCCGTTATCATTCATTACAGAAAGGAGAATGTGCTATGCCGTACAAGTTCATGTCCCTAAATGATGCTGTAATATTTTCTTTTGCTCTCAATGTATGAATTATTAAAAATAAGCTAGCTACAATGTCATCATTTTTGATTATATCAAAAACAAAGGCAGAGACAGGACTGCTTCCAATCCGTGAAGTTATTTAGCATTTAATATTCCCTTTGGGAAATCAATATGGTTTGGAGATTATTTATATACCACCAGTCAAGTGTGGTTTAAATAAATGCAGCATATCGCTAGTACTCTGTGAATGAATCTTTCAATGTCAAGACCTCACTATTGAATAAAGAGGTATATCATAAATCAGCTAATGGGAAAATGGTTAGCAGAAATTATCTGGTCATTTTACTGATATAGATGAATATCTTAGGTTCTATTTTTCTCGGATTTAGTCAAGTCATAAAATAATGAATGTCTGGGCATTGCATGCCAAGCTATTAACATGTATTCATTATTTAAAATGTATGTTCTATGAAACTAATTTTATTTTAGGGGAGTGAAATGTAGGCTGGTGGTTCACACATGAATAAATAATCATGCTTTTCTTTTTATGTCACGAGGTAAAAAAAAAAAAAAAAAAAAAAA
>NW_006782267.1:2495728-2514267 GCF_000442215.2 Lipotes vexillifer | reverse complement strand
CTCAGAAAAAAAAAAAAAAAAAAAAAAAAAAAAAAGAATTAACTGAATGACAACAAAGTAATTCCTAACCTTAAGTAGTCAGGGTGCACTCTGCATGATTCAGGATACAAGTCAGCGTCCTGACCTCAAGCTTCATGGAAATTTGGGGCAGAGAGAAAAAGGGCGATGAAGAGACGTCTCAGGTCTCTGAGCTAAAGCACACGTTGGTTAATTTCTCCTTAGGCTGCTTGACTCATATTAGGAAACAAAAATTCCTGGGAGAAACTGCAACTAAAAAGAAAGTGCAGCTAAAGAGATCGACTTTTCCAAAGCAATCCTGGGCGGGTATTTTTGGAGTGAGAACCCACAAACCTCAGTGTGAACAGAGAACCAATGCTGGCTCTCCCTTTCCCCATTTACCTGCTCTCCATACAACGAGTATGCCCTGCTTTAAGCACATAGAACATGGAACCGGAGGGATAAATTCATTTGTCATTATTCAATTTACAAAGGGATACCACTCTTTACTGCAACAGTCACTATAAAATGTACTTAACTAGTGACTTTTCCTCGGAGCCCATAAAAAACATTGTGGTTGATAAAAGTTATTTTCACATATTTACGTTGAACAATATGAAATGGTCACTACCCAACCATTCTGACTGGCAAAAACGGCAGTTTCTTAAGGTCCATCAGCCTCAAGATTTAGCTTTCTGAGAACATATCCTTTATAAAAAGTAAGCGGAGTCCTGCTGAGAAACCGTTCTACAACAAATTGGATGGGGAAATACTTAATGGAGTAAAATAATTCAAAGGGCATTATTTTGAGGTAATGAAAAATCCCCAATATTCTGACCTCCAACACTCTCAAAGTATTGGACCATGACACTTTAAGTGTGGACCAAAACACTCAAGAAGTTCTGAACCTAAAAACTGACACTGTCAAAAAATCAACATTGTCCGACAATTGACTGACTGCACCAGTTTGCAAGAGCAAATGACCAAAAAGATAGATCAGTCATTGGCGTCACAGAAGAAAAAGACGTTGTTGGCTGATGGTATCTTTCCTTTTCCACTGTTATAAGTATCAGGTGTGCAATGCACTGCATGGTTGATATCACAAATCTGAGTCTTTTAATATCTGGGAGAGACAGAACAGCGGGCTGCAGGCGGTTTAGGCGAGTTTTGCCCTTCCTGGCTCATTTGTCTAAGAAAGAATTTGGTGAGTTGACAAGTTTCTGAAAGTAGAGGAAAATGATTTGAGTGAAGGCAGCCAGAGGCAGTCAGCAAATTCTGACCACCATCATAGTTGTCACCCACCGAAATTTAAACTCCAGTCCAAATTTATACAAGTGGATTCACTTACGTGGTACAGAATTCACGTGCTATTTATTAACCATCATTGGGTCCTTTCTTCTGAACCCTGGACATTTTTGGATGGCAGGCCATTTTGGAAGCTGTAATCCCCTTGTGACAGGTTATAAGAGCCAGGTAAAACTTTCGTATTTTGTTCTAACTTAGTAGACTCATCTTTAAGCAATGATGATTGTGATTCCAAAGACGAACTTCAGGAAAGGAAGTGACAAAGTCAGAAAGTCTGGAGAAGGTGGGAGGAGCGAGTGTGTGTGGGATGTGTGGGGAGAGAGGAAGACAGCAGATTCTTCCCTTTTTTTAAAAAAAGCGATTTTTCACTTCTAAATGAGACAGCTCCATTTAACTGCCCCGAATTTATGGGTCTAACCATTGGGAAAGATTATGTGTCTGGAGTCCTCTGGGGATAGAAGCTACCTGGCGGGCCAACATTCATGGTCAATTGTTATTACAGGTGTGGGAACTCATTGCTGGCAAAGAGAGAATTTCTAGGGCAGGAAATTTAGGTGGGGTTCCTGGATGGGGCGGTGGGAGGCAGCCAAAGCTGTGTGCCAGTAAAGGGTATAGGTAGCTGCCGCAGCTAGGATTTTCTGCTCTGTACTTTAGAATTTGGGGGTGATCCATGATTTCTCTATAGAAATGCACGACCAATTTTATGTGTCCATTGACTTAATTTTGCCCAGAAGTTACACTAAAATACGAAGCAGCCAAGTTTTTCTCTTTTTAGAGTGATAAGATTATCTTTTATAGTTTTAATTAGTAAGTTACATAAATTAACAAGTACGTTATGGGGCAACAATCATGTCTTTGCGATCAAAACCTGTGTATAGTGAAATGACCTATCTAACAAATGCATGAGTCCCTTAGGATAACCCTGGAGAAAAGCTGTCACTGTATCAACCAATTAACCAGTGAGTGATCAGGATAAATTGAGGAGGTGGACACACACTGAATTATTTTTAAAATACTTTTTTTTCTTTGAAAGTTACTCAAGTAATTCATGGTCACTGTAGAACGACTGGGTTGGCCAAAAAAAGTCGTTTGGAAAATCCGAACGAACTTTCTGACCAGCCCAATACTAGAAAATCCAGGGGAGTACATCAAAACCACTTATGAGCTAGCCCACCTTCCAAAGTCAACCACTGGTAGCAATTTATTTTGTAAACTTCCAGAGTTTTTCCCACGTAAATATAATATAATATAATATAATATAATATAATAAATATAATAGAATATAATATTAAATATTTTAAGTGGGATTATTCTACATACACCACTCTGTAATCTGCCCTTTTAATAGTATCATTATCATTTTTAACCACTATGTAATATTCCACTGTATGGATATGTATATACCATACATTATTTCAACTAATCCACTTTTGTTGGTCCTTTAGATTATTTACAGTCTTTTGGCTTGATTATGGATTATTGTTAGCAACATCATTTTATATTCATATTAGCAATTTGTCCAGTTACTTCCTTAGGATAAATTCCTGGAAGTTGGATTGACTGGTAGGTAATAGGATATATTTTTTGGTGAACGTTTTAATAGAGATGATGAAGTGCTTTCTTTAAAACTCGTATTCACTTGCAATCTCACCAACCGTATGAGACCTATTAGTATGTTTTAAGCGTTTCCAGCCAGGCCATTCCCGACTTTGGAGGGGAACAGGGCGTATTTCCTAATTTCCTCCCTCCTTCCTTCTCTCCTTCTATTCCTCCCCCTGACAAACACTGATCCACCACCTGCCACTTTCAGGCAGGGGACACCAAGTCTCCGATCACGCTGGCCAGCATGTGTGGGAGGGTAATGATTTTCTATCATCTCATCTTTTGCCCTCTTATGGAATCCACATAAATATTATTGAAAATTCCAACATGTCGACCCCCAATCTCCCTTTGCCAGATGCTTTTCACATCTGGAAGTAACACACATCCTTGATTTTACTCTGGAAAGGGTGATGATTCTATGGTGTCTCTTCACCACATCCCCACTCCCCAGGCCCAGCTCCAAAGCAGTGCAGAGACAAGAGCGCATGGGTTACGGCAGAGGCATCTGTCAGTGCCCTTCCTCCCTTATGCCAGACTATTACATTAATGAGCTACTTTCATGATGCTCTAAGAAGCCAGGATGAACCAACAGTCTTTCTGTCAAGGAAAGTGACAGTTAGTGAGAGTTTTCTGTATCGTTGTAAGTAGAAAGCCCCTAAGTAACTTTTAAATTTACTGACAGGAACTCCAGAGCTCCCTCTATGCCCAGAATGCTCTGACAAGTTTCAAATCATTAATGGACCGCTTTCAAGCCCTTGTGACGTTTGGGCTTTTACAATGACTACTACTCCGATAATTATAAATTAATAAAACACATTGAGCTGTACGTGACGTGAAACATGATTAAAACACTCCCAACCATACTGATCCCATAGACCATACTAGGAGCCTAGGAACTCTGGCCAGGCCTCTTTCAAGTGGTCCAAAGTAAAATTACGCTGTTTTTTAATGGGGGTTTTCTTCTCTTTCCAACTATTTCCCTTCACGTAGAGAAAAAGAGAGAGCAGGGAATTCCCTGGCGGTCCAGTGGTTAGGACGCAGCGCTTCCACTGCAGGGGGCACTGGTTTGATCCCTGGCCGGGGAACTAAGATCTCACAGGCCGTGTGGCGTGGCCAAAATATTTTAAAAAAATTAAAAAAAGAAAGAACAAATGTTAGGATCATTGAGTTGATGAGGCAAAGGGTTAAGATGCAATAGACAGCGTATGAAGGTTTGCACTGGCCAAATGTTGAAAGTGAAGCTCAAGTGAGTTACGGTGGCACGTTCTCAGGAGAGCACCTTCTAATTCTTTTGAACACTTCAGTGATTTTGTGAGAGATTTAACTTAGTGGTTCTCAACCAGGGGTGATTTTACCATGACGGGGACATCTGACAATATCTGGAACATTTTTGGTTGTCACAACTGGGATGGAGGTCTACTGGCATCTAATGAGTAGACACCAGGGATGCTGCTAAACAATCCTACAAAGCTTAGGACAACCTCTCACACCAGAGAATTACCAGCCCTAAATGCCAATGGTGCCAAGGCTGAGAAACTACGTACTTCAGATTCAGTTTGTCTGATTCTACGTTGATATGTGAATAATTATTTCAAGCCTATGTGAATAATTATTTCAAGCCTTATTAGCTGTGACAACATGTGATCTTAAAATTCAACTCTAGCCAAGATTATAGGTAGAAGCCTTCATTTTCTTTTTTTTTTTTTCTTTAAAAAATTTTTTTTTGTCCATACCCCATGGCATGTGGGATCTTTGTTCCCCAACCAGGTATTGAACCCACACCCCCTGCATGGGAAGCACGGAGTCTTAACCACTGGACCGCCAGGCAAGTCCCAAGACTTCATTTTCATATCAGGAAACTTCTGTAGAGGGGTAGCTAGTGCCTCAGTAACATTTGAGTTCTTCTGAAAGACCATCGTTGGAGAAAGAAAGCCATGAAGAGAAACAATGAGAGATGTGCCTTTTCTCTTCAAGCAACTACTGGATACATTTTTAGGTTCTAGAAAAAATCATGTCAAGTTTGGCTGCTTTCCTTTTTAAACTCGTTCTAATTGTAAGGTGAGGGCTTAAGGAGCATATTCCTATTGAAAGTAATTCCTTCAGATCAGCTGAAATCTTCTGCAAGTCCTGAAAGAACAAGAGGCCACTAATACGATAAGACCGTAGCTCAGTGGTTCTCAAAGTGTGTTCCCTGGATCGGCAGCAGCCGCAGCAGCATCATCACCTGGGAACTTGTTACAGATGTAAATTCTGAGGCCTCACCCGGACCTACAGAACCTGAAACTGATGGTGTCTCACTGTGATTGACCACGTCTTCCAGGTGATGCTGATAACATGCCCAAGTTCAAAACAACTTTAGCTAAAAAAAAAAAAATGTTGGCAAGATAGAGAAGACAGAGAAACAGAAAATTTCCTAAGGAAGCTCTAGGTTTGTGTCACTCAAGAACAAATCAAGATATTCTCTTAACCTCAACAACTTTTTTTTTTTTTTTTTTTTTTTTTCTGGCCACGTGCACGGCTTGCAGGATCCTAGTTCCCTGACCAAGGATCGAACCCTGGGCCCACAGCAGTGAAAGCTCACAGTCCTAACCAATGGACCGCCAGGAAACTCCCTTAACCTCAACAACTTAATTTAAAAGTACAAAATCTGAGTTGGGGTTTTCACTTAGAATCTCATTTCCAGGGCAGCCTGTGAGGTCATGGATATGTAGACTTAAAGCTCATGAGCTGAAACCTGATAGGTGAAAAATGATCTCTTTATTGTATTAATTTGTATTTCCTTGATTACTAATGAAACTGAACACCTTTTATGTGTAGATTATTTATATTTTTTATTTTGTGAATTGTCTTTCATATCTTGTATGTACTCTTATTGATTTATCTTGTTTATATTAATTCTGTCATACATACATTGTGAATATTTTCTCATTTGATGTTTGTCAGTGTTTACTGATTACAGTCATAGAAATTTAAAAATTTTATTTCATCAAAAAAAAAAAAAAAAAAGCTAACGAGCTGAGATAGTCCACAGATCTTTGGAGCTGAAGTCTTGCCATTTAGTAAGTTTTAGGCCAGGGGGGCGATAGGGGACCCTCTCCTGATGACATTCCTGGGCACATTCAGGCTTTTCATGATTAAAGAGGGGGAAGAGTTAATACTTCCTATCACATCTGCACTCATCTCAGTTTCAAGTTTTGAAAAAAATGTCATCATTCACGTTGGCATTTTTGTGCCCTGTGACAACGGGATTCACAATGCAGAGACAAGAAAATGCCCAGTTTCCAGTTACTATTCTAGCACTGGCCTGGTTTAATCATTCTTTCTTCCCAGGTGCACCACTGTACTTAGAACACTTGGAATTTTATGCTCTGGCAGAATTCCCTCTTACAGACTCCGTAGCAAGATGCTTTCTCTTTACATTTTGAAAAGATTACCTTTAGAAGAAAATGAAAATGCAATGAAAGGGTGAGGGGAAAGCCTTCTTTTGTGCCAGTCCTTGGGCACCCAAACAACCAGAAACACTCATGATCCTGCCAGCATCCCAGCCTAGGGAAGAATCATGCCTTCCTGGAGCACAGCTTAAAGTGGATCCCAGGTGAAAGTTGAGCAGGAGAGGGCACAGAAGACCCTCAATTCCAAGGGAGCCCTAAGTGAGGTGACTGTGGAACCTGGAAATCTATACAGATCATGGGGCCTTCATGCCCAAATGAAGAATTCCTCTTCTAAAAGAAGTGGCACTGCTGATTTAACTGTAGCTCATGCTTCCAGATAGCCATGGATAAAAGTCAGTCACAGGTAACACACCAAATAGCCTCATTTATAATACTCCAAACATTATGAAAAGAGAATGAAAATGAAACCATGTCTGGTAGGGCTTGAAACGATTTTATATCCAAGAAGCCTGCCAAGATGCGAACATGAGGGAACAATATCATCAGACCTAAGGGGGAAAATAGCTACTAAAGCAATTAGTGATAATATGTAGAACGCCAAGCTTTCATTAAAGAAAATTCTATCGTTAAAATACGACAATTTCCCAAAGTGCTTATTGTTCTAATTTTATGTAATCAAGACATAATATTCTCTTTTGTATACTGTACGTATTGCAATTTTTAAAGAAATAATTTAATCGGCATGCATTAGAAAGTCAGTTTTTTTCTCAAAAATGAACTTAGATGTTGAGGTTTTCTTGTGTTAAATAGGATGTTTTCTCTGTGTGTGTGTGTGTGTGTGTGTGTGTGTGTGTGTGTGTGTGCATATATATATATATGTATATACACACACACATATGTATATGTGTATATATATATATATATATATACGCACACGTGAATAGATAGACTTCTCTATAATCAGAACTAAAGGACAGCTTTCTACAGTGTGAATTAAAGAGTAATTAATCCAATGCCATATACACAGGACTGAGTAATAACAGATGTACAAGGTCTGTATGTTTCAAACTCGCAGACAAATTCATATAAAGTATATTTTTGTGAGTTTCTGGCTTATCAGATCTAAAGATACAGCCCTCTTAGCTAATGTTTCAGTGACATCAATCAATCAACAAATATTTTCCATGGTCATTCTGTGCCCAAAACACAGGATCAAATTTCCCATCACCGAAAGTTCAACTTGGAACGTAAGGATTATGGGGGCAAAAAAACTTCCTTAACAAATGATGCTAGCAGAAACCAAGAACTGCTTTCTTGGGCAAAGGAGATTAAATCTAAAAACATTTCTTTCTGAAAATTAAGGCCAAATCAATAGTTTTGCACTTCAAACAGAATACTTTCTTTTATAGGGTACAGGCTTTTTATTTTGGGGATTATGCAAAGAAAAATTTTCAAATTGCCACACACACAGTTCTTTGGCCATATCTTTACACCGTTGAGTAAATGTATGGTTAGGAAAAAACATTTTATCCTACGCCGGGTACAATTTTAAAAGTAAGCACATGGCTGCATAAAAATCATATCATAGATGATAATTCTTGTCCAGAGTTGGGAGAAAGGGGACACAACTTTCTCAAAAGCCCCTTCTAGTTCTCGTATTTTCTTTTGCCATGTAAAAGGATACACTCTGCTGGCTTATCCCACGGAAATTCATACTGCTATTATAAATATATAGCAAATTATATAAGCAAATGTGAATTTGGAGTCTCAAAAATTCCTTTAGGAATATATGATATGATCTAGGATTTTTAGTAATGCTGGCCACTTATTTATTATTAATCAACTGGAGATGATAAATCTTTAAATAGTCCCCGAGGACACAAATGACCATTCCAATGGGGGAAAAAATATGAGACAAACAGGAATTAGTCAATTGTTCTCTCCCACCAAACGAACCATGAAGGCAGCAAAAACACCTTCCCTGGTTGAGAAACATCCTGTAATTTAAGTTGCAGGGTTAATGCATATCAGCCCTCAAGGGGAAAAACTGAAATTTATCTTATCAGGCTAGTTTTTTAAATTATTTATTTACTTATTTAAGCAGAAAAGGAATTTCTGAGATGACTGGAAATCTAGCTCAGAAAATGCACAGGAACAAAGGGAGCCTAGGCAGTCAGAAACCCAGCCCAAATCACGTCTTAGAATTGAGTTTTTCTGAGGAGAAAATCCCTGTAGCAACCTCTGACACTGAGAGCCCCCATTAGAAACGCAGAAGCTGCTGTTTCTGGAAAGTGTAACTGTCCCTTTCTTGCTGGTCACCCCCTCCTGCCAACCTTATCAGAAAGACTGTGTCGGGAACGAGGATCTAAAGAACCTCTTCTTCTGGGGGGTGGGGGGTGTCACTGAAGTTGAGGTGGTAAAGAATGGATGGAGGTGTAATGGTGCCCTCTGCTGGAGAGACTCAGTAATGCTGCCCAGTAAGTTTCCTACTGGGGCTGAAGTAATTTTGGGGGCGGGGGGTGAAGGGCACAAGGGTGTTTCTGGAACAAAAAGTCCCGAGAAGTACTCTGCAAAAAAGTAGTTGCAAAACCCCAAACCACGTGAAATTAGCTTGATTCTGAGTTGACAGTAGAATTTGAAACCAGCTGTATTTCATCCTAAAATGTTAGCACTATAAACCCTTCATCAAACCTGGAGACAATTATTTTCTCACTATCTGGACAAGACCACATTTGTAGCGGCTGAATTTTTCCAGGGCAGACTTTGCTTTCCCATTTTCCTTTTGCAGAGCTCCCCTCTCACAGACTTGCATAAACAAGCCTCACTCGAGAATGAAGGATGCTCTGAGGTTCAGCCTTGCTGGACCCTCCATGATTCCCCTACTAAAAATCATCAAAGGAATTTGTTATGGAAGCACACATCACAATGGCCTTCCCAGGCTTCTTAGAAATGCAGAGGAAGGCCACAAACTGATTTTAAAAAGTCATTTGAGAAAGTTTAGGAAAACAGTGGTTATTTCATTCAAGGAGTAGTTTCTTCACCCCATTTACCAGTTCTGGATGCACAGTTTACATATTTAAACTACCTATCATTTAAAATAGCTAAAAGTAAGTAAGGGACAGTAAAAGGAGACTGTCAAAATGCACTGCATGCTGACTGAACTTTCGGTAATAGGCATACTGTCGGCTTGACTACCTTCAATGATGTCTGCTAACCTCTGAGATATTAAGGAAACACCATTTAAATAGAAGTGATGAGTAAAAGAGACAAAATATAATTGCTTCAAGGAATCAAAACACTTTGTCTCCTGGCTAGTGTGGCTTTTTTTTTTTCTTCTTGTTGCTGTTTGTTTTAAAACTGAAGCCATGACTAGACACCCGAAAACCACGGCTGTGGTTGGGTAAGTGAATGACTGATGGATTCATTCACTCAGTTACACACCTGTGAGGTTGGCTTCATGGGTGTGCAACCTGTGTAGTTGCACAGGGCCCCGTGCTTTGAAGAACCGTGAGCGTGGTTTAAGGCTCTACTGTCACCATCTTGAAATTCTTATAATTTTTAAACCAAGGGCCCCGCGTCCTCATTTTGCACTGGGCTCTGTGAATTGGGTAGCGTGTCCTGTACATGAGCTTACTCAGCATGTAGTTTTGAGCACTGTCTGAGGCTGACCTTCCTGGAGAACACAGTGATGTCCAAAGTATGATGTTCTTGTTGAAGGAGCTTATAGTCTAAGAAAGGAGATGAGACATGGTCCTTTAAAAAGAGGCCTGGGCGCTCTGTAGTTCAGAGGATGATGGCAAGATCATTTCCAGCTGGGAAAACCCGAAATGCCTCATGAACGGGGTGTCATTTGAGCTGGGCCTTTCAAACTGATTCTTTAGTACTTATTTCTCTGCAGGAAAATAGAAAGACAAATAAAATAAATAGAGCAGCTTTTCCTTTTTGCCATCTGGTCCACTTTGTGGTTTTACTGTTTTTCTTAGTCACCTTAGTTGACTTTGGACTTTTAATCACAGGCTTTCAGTGTTTTTGTACTCATAAAGTGTGGTCTTCCGTAGAGAAAAGAGTTTTAATTTTTAAAAATCGGGGGACGGGTTCAATTTGTGTGCCTCTCAGCAAGCTTCGTTGGAGGTGTCAGATGGAACCAATGGGGGGGCCTTCATTTTCCATGGAGGTTCCTCCGTTGTTAGAGCCTCATGGCTATGAGGCAATGGCTGTGAACTCAAAATGTGTAGTATTGTGTAAGCGATTCAGGGAACACTTCCCCACAGGGGGATAAATCTTATCATCTCACTACAAAAAAAAAGGAGCCTTCTTTTTCCTTCCAGGGATGATGTCACTGTGACACTGATGGTGCCAAACCTCTATCTATCTAGAAAGCCAACTACGTCCACTTTAGGGCCCTAAAGAAGCTCAATAAAGAAAATCAGGCACCAAAGCTATAATTCGTTGTACCCAAACGTCCAGATCGTATCTCTCTCAACTTGCACAAGCGCCTTCCCAGCAAACTCTCTGCTTAAGAGAGGTCTGGTTTTGAGGACAGCAAAGAGAATACAAGAGTATTCTCTAAGGTCTGAGGTAAAAATTATACATGTAGGGATAAAGCTGAATGCAACCAATTTTTTTAAAAAAATTATTTTTAGGATATACTGGCCACGTTAAATATTAAAAGTGAATTTAAAAAATCTTCGTACATTAGTGGACGTAACCACATGCCATGCTTAGGGTCAACATCCTTAGAAAAAGAAGAATGGACTGCGTAAAAGAAATAATACCATCAGTGAAATTTGCAGAGTATGCAAATCTTTTTTCTTTCCTGCACTGTTTCATAGTTACTCTTAATATGTTCTATAATATATTCCCAGAATGTAGCCTCTTTAATTCTTAAGGGAACAAGGCAGAAATTTAAAAAAAAATCCACTACATGTCTTTAAGCCTCTCACTGTGGATAAAGCTATGTAAGCAAGGTACGATACAATACATTATATGTTCTGACATTTTTCTTCTAGCCTTGCCTTATCTAAGCTTCATTTCTCACTAGATATTTACACCAGAGCCAGCAGCACATAGTCTCTGTATGTCGATGAAGCAGCATTTGTCATTTCTTACAAAACTGATCCTTTTGGCTTGCCCCATATAATACAATTAGGAGAGAGCTCTTAATATTTTAAGAAGCTAATAATCTAATTCCCTAGGAGGGAAAAACAGTAAACATTTAAATGAAATTATTTACTTGTACTTTGTGACAAAATCAAGACAGAAAAGTAGGCATTTTTAACACTGTAGGTTTTATGACTCAGGTGAAGATCGAAGGTCAGGGATTTTACGTATTCAGTCTGTAATATAAAATTTAGTTGAGTGTTTCTTTCTCTGAGAAAAGAATACTAAAGATACATTTGACTCAAATTCAACAGCCAAGGCTGCTTGAATGAAACCACTGTCTGGCAGAATTTATGAGAGCAAAAGAAAACCGTGTAAGCAGCAGTTGGCTTTAGAAAGGGGTGGCATAACAGAAGCAAATCCAAGAACAGCAAGCTTTACCTTTGCCCTCATTCCCCATTTTAAGAACTGTGGCAGCATCACTCGTTTCCAACTTGAGCCTTCTGGTTCTTATAACCACTACGCTTTGGCATTCTGGCAACTCGCTGACCCACATTTTTGGTGGCCCCACTGTGGTTCGTGTGGGTCAGGGAGCCAGGAATTGCTGACTAAACTCATTCTGAAGCTTGTGGCTACACAGGAACCAGTGGGCAACGGTTGGATTCCTCTTCTGTGCCCGGAGCACGTGACATGGTGGGACTGGGAAGGGGTACAATTAGCAGATGTCACAAGACTGCTTTCTGGATCCCCATGGAAGGCTCAGAAGAGCTGGAGCAAAGAAATAGGTCTGCAATCGAACCTCCATTTATGTAGTGTCTCTGTTACGTGGCAGAATGAAGATTCATGCCGTGTCTATTTCTTTGCTATTTCTTTTTCAACTCTGAACTCTGCCTTTTGCCTTATGAAGAACGGGCTCATCAGAGCCCTGCGCAGATCCAAATGAAATGAAAATTGGTCGTCATTCTGCTCAAGTAGAGGGGATTTTGCAACTTTTCTTTAAAGTTTTCTTTTAAGACTCCAGAGCATCGCTGTTCTGTCTAAGGAAGTGGTTCTCAAAGTGCGGTCCCCCGCCAGCAGCAGCAGCATGGGGAGGGGTTAGATGGATAGAAATGCAGCAGACTCCCAGGCTCCATCTCAGTCCTACTTAATCAGCATTCTGAGGCTGGTTCCCAACAATCTGGGTTTTACCAAGCCTTCCACGTGACTCTATCGCATGCTCAACTTGAGAACTGCTGATCTAAGGAATCAGTGCGGAGGTGACTTCTATGACAGTAAACAGTGTTGCCCTCCCCCTGGGAAACGGGCTGCCTGCTAATGTGTTACCAGGGGCACTTCAACTTCGTATTTTGTCCATGACATCAGACCACTCTAGTTTAGCTGAAGAAAATAAGCCACCTGCTCCCTCAAATACTGTCATTTGGCTGATTCAAATTCAAATTGTCCAAGGTTTTCCTAAAAGCCCAAAGCACAAAATATCATTTGTATGACTGAAGAGTAATTCTCTGGACCGTTTTCCATATATTGTTGTTGGTTTCTGTGCAATTAAAACGCTTATTTTCTCTCTGAAATAAATTTTTCACAATTTATAGGCTCAAAGACTTTTAGAATTGGAACGGATTTTAAAATTCGTCAGCATATACATATATATGTATATTTTAACCAAGGGAGAAACTCAGGCCACAAGATGAGGGCTGTGAGGGGTGATGCAGAGGAATCTTCACGGGTGAAATGGGACTAGGTGGCCAACAGCTAGGCTATAAATTCCTCTACTGGAATCTGAAATCAAGGACCACATCGTATTCGTTTCTTCTCTCCCTTCCATATCGCAGTTCTTGGAACGGTGTTGGCACGGTTCCATCAATGTTTGTTGAAAAATGATATGAAATAAAACGTGTGTTCCTTTTTTCCCTGCTCCTACAGGGATGAGGGAAGATGAAAATTACTTCAGTTTCTATTAAATAATAGGTTACTTCTTTGAAGTTACCAACCTAGGAGGCTGTGATCATATAAAATGGATTCTATTAACAAGAGGCCCAGGACAATGAACGGGAATTATCAGGACTGAGATCTGTCGGAAAGGCTATTTGGAGATGTTTGCACAGCACAGGCTCATTACTATGTCTGGCTCAGGTCAATTTTATTTAGCACCATGAAAACAGACTTAGCTTATGATATTTTAAGCATTTTAAACAAAGCGAGACTTATGCTATGGGGTGTGACTTTGGACCTTCCCCTGTAGCAGGTTTTCCCCAGGTCTGGAGAGGCGAGAAACTGTTTCTTTACGCGTCGCGAGTGCAAAGCGGGAAGCCCCCTCCTTCTCCCTTCTAATATCACCAGGAATGAATAGGCAGCGTGTTTCCCATAATTCAGCAATAACTGGGCTATTATTCTTTAATGTCTCAGTTTATTAATGTAACCAGTATCATTCCTACCATGCCCATGTAATTAAATTACCCAACAGACATTTGATATGAAGCTCTCAATCCCCACAGAAGCCCAGAATTTCTATGCCCCTTTGTGAGTCCCTAATGAATGAGTGGCACAGACACTTCTGTCATCCACGTTCATTCACTGTCCTCTCTGACTGCTCTGCTGTGTCGCGGGGCCTGGCTCCTGCAGACAAACTGGGAACGGTTCAAAAGTAGAGGAGGGTCACGTTTCCAACAGCAACAAGCACTAGGTAGGCTATCACCTTCCTTTCTGTTTGTCCGGCTAAACCAGAGGCTGACCAAATTAAATTCTGAAACCGCTGCCTGGGTGGATCAATGGTACATTCTTTAACCTTGGCTCCCGAATGCTAATCCTTCCTTGGGTCATGAGTATAAAGGGAAAATCAACTGAAAAAATTTTTTTAAAGCAACCATTGTGTCCATCCAAAGATATGTCACCTCGTGACTCCGTGAAAAGGAAAACAAATAGTTTTACTTAATAATTAACTGTTTGACTTTAAAACTTTGCAAATGGAGCTATAATAATGAAGCTTCCTCAATCCAGCTTGTGAAAAAGGTACCTGTGATTATTAATAAAATAATGGATTTTTCTTACATCAACTGTTGATTTCAAGCTATTAATTACAAAACACAAATCACGCGAAATGTTGTAGAACTTGGACATGAATTCTTTAAAATAATCAAAAGAGACAGTACAGTAGGAATTCCTTTATTCCTAGAAATGGCACTTTAGAGACTCTAGATGTTTCTAAAGACTTTTTAAAAACTTGTATTTTGCATTTAACAAAATGTAGCGCGATTATCTTAGTATACATTTGTTACGAGGAGAGAGTCAGATTTGAATGCATACCCTGACACCTGATTTTTGAATATTTAATTACATGCTTTATATATGGCAGGAAGAGTATCAGGAAGTGTAAGTGGAGAGGAAGAGCTAATCTCAAACACAATTACTTTGCTTTAACGTGAAAGAAGCATCGAATCAAAGCATATGATGCCCACATTAAGGAGATTAGAAATGTTTCCAACCAACCAACCAACCAACCTTTTATTTTTAAATAAATTTATTTATCTTCTTATTTTATTTAATTTATTTATTGTTTCTGGCTGCGTTGAGTCTTCGTTGCTGCGCGGGCTTTCTCTAGTTGTGGCGAACGGGGCCTACTCCTCGTTGCGGTGCGCGGGCGTCTCATCGCGGTGGCTTCTCTTGCTGCAGAGCACAGGCCCTAGAGCTCGCGGGCTTCAGCAGTTGTGGCACACGGGCTCAGTAGTTGTGGCTTGCGGGCTCTAGAGCGCAGGCTCAGTAGTTGTGGCGCACGGGCTTAGTTGCTCTGTGGCATGTGGGGTCTTCCCGGACCAGGGCTCGAACCCGTGTCCCCTGCACTGGCAGGCGGATTCTCAACCACTGCGCCACCAAGGAAGCCCCCAGCCAACCTTTCAGAACGGCTATTTGAGAGAACAAATCACATCTTATTGGAGTCTAGAAAATTTAAATGTGGCTAAAATCTGAGTAAAAATTACTCTCTTACTTGGACTGCTCTTTAATGTTAAAGTTTGTTTATATATGATCAACATAATTTTAATTTATGTGATGTCTCAACTGCACAGATACACAGAAAAAGTATTAAATTTAAATCCTGAAAATATTTGAGGTGAAAAGAATACTTATAGTTACTAGTAACCATTCTGTTAGTCTCAGAAGAACTCAATAAAGGTACAAGAAAACATCTAAAACATACAACTGAAACTAACACAACATTGCAAACCAACTATATTCCAATAAAAATTAAAAAAAAAAGAAAACATCTAAAACAGAGGGGACAAATAGAAAACAAACAACCAGGTAGGAAACCTAATCTTAACAATACCAGTAATTATATTAAGCATGAAGGGACCAAGCACTCCAATTAAAAGGCAGAAAGTGTCAGACTGCACTTAAAAAGTATATATATATAATTAATTATATGCTATGTAGAAGAGACACACTTTAAAGATAAAAACACAAAAAGATTAAATGTAAGAAGATAGAAAAAGATATACTATGAAAATACTCAGCATAAAAAATTAGCTGAGCTATAATAATGTCAGATAGGATAGTCAATGAACATTTGTCAGAGACAAACAGGAACATTTCATAATGACAAAAGGGCAAATTGTCAGGATGACATAATGACAATAAATGTGTATATATTTAATAACAGAGCTTCAAATTAAATGAAGAAAAAGTGCCAGAACTAGAGAAGAAAAAGACAAATCCATGCTCCTAGTTGCAGATTCTATACCTCTATTTATTTTTTATTTATTTATTTTTAACCATTTTTTTAAACCATTTTTAATTCAAGTATAGTTAATTTACAACTGTGTGAGTTTCAGGCATACAGCAAAGTGATTCAGTTATACATCTATCTAACTATCTATCTATCTATATCTATCTATCTATTTTCAGATTCTTTTCCATTATAGGTTATTACAAGATACTGAATATAGTTCCCTGTGCTATACAGTAGGTACTTGTTGTTTATCTATTTTATATAGAGTAGTGTGTATATGTTGATTCCAAACTCCTAATTTATCTCCCTCCCTACCTGCCCCTGTGCCAACGCATATAGTAGTGTGTATATGTTAATTCCAAACTCCTAATTTATCTCTCTCCCTACCTGCCCCTCTGCTAATGCTTTCCGAACCATGTTTGTTTTCTATGTCTGTGAGTCAATTTCTGTTTTGTATATAAGTTCATTTGTATCATTTTTTTAAGATTCTTCATATAAGTGATATCATATAATATTTGTCTTTCTCTGACTTAATTCACTTAATATGATAATCTCTAGGTCCATCCTTGTTGCTGCAAATGGCATTATTTCATTTTTTTTTTAAACTTTTAATTTTATATTGGAGTATAGCTGATTAACAATGTTGTGTTAGTTTCAGGTGTACGGCAAAGTGATTCAGTTATACATATACATGTATCTATTCTCTTTCAAATTATTTTCCCATTTAGCTTGTTACGTAACATTGACCAGGGTTCCCTGTGCTACACAGTAGGTCCCTGTTGCTTATCCGTTTTAAATATAGCAGGGTGGACATGTCAATCCCAAACTGCCTAACTATCTCTTCCCCCCACCCTTCCCCCGGTAACCGTAAGTTCGTTCTCTAAGTCTGTGAGTCTGTTTCTGTTTTGTAAATAAGTTCATTTGTATCATTTCTTTCCAGATTCTGCCTGTAAGCAATGTCATACAATATTTCTCTTTCTCTGTCTGACTTACTTCACTCGGTATGATGATTTCTAGGTCCATCCATGTTGCTGCAAATGGCATTACTGCATTCTTTTTAATGGCTGAATAATATTCCATTGTGTGTGTGTGTGTGTGTGTGTGTGTGTGTGTGTGTGTGTGCATACACACTGTGTCTTCTTTATACATTCATCTGTTGATGGACATTTAGGTTGCTTCCTCGTCTTGGCTACTGTAAATAGTGCTGCAAAGAACACTGGGGTGCATGCATCTTTTCGAATTAGAGTTTTCTCTGGATATATGCCTAGGAGTGGGATTGCAGGATAATATGGTAACTCTATTTTTAGTTTTCTAAGGAACCTCCATACTGTTCTCCATAGTGGCTGCACCAATTTACATTCCCACTAACAGTGTAGGAGGGCTCCTTTTTCTCCACACCCGCTCCAGCATTGATCATTTGTAGACTTAAAAAAAAAAAAATTGGAATATAGTTGTATTTGTAGAGTTTTTAATGATGGCCATTCTGAACAGTGTGAGGTGATACCTCAGTTGTAGGTTTTTTGTTTTTTTTTTTGGCGGTATGCGGGTCTCTCACTGTTTTGGCCTCTCCCATTGCGGAGCACAGGCTCCGGACGCGCAGGCTCAGCGGTCATGGCTCACGGGCCCAGCCGCTCCACGGCATGTGGGATCTTCCCGGATCGGGGCACGAACCCGTGTCCCCTGCATCGGCCGGCGGACTCTCAACCACTGCGCCACCAGGGAAGCCCCCTCATTGTAGTTTTGATTTGCAGTTCTCTCAAATTAGCAATATAGATCAACTTTTCACGTGTCTGTTGGCCATCTGTATGTCTTTTTATTTTATTTATTTATTTTTGGCTTCATTGGGTCTTCGTTGCAGTGTGCGGGCTTCTCATTGCGGTGGCTTCCCCCGTTGCGGAGCACAGGCTCTGAAGCGCAGGCTCAGTAGCTGTGGCACACGGGCTTAGTTGCTCCGCGGCATGTGGGATCTTCCCGGACCGGGGCACGAACCCGCGTCCCCTGCATCGGCAGGCGGATGCCCAACCACTGCGCCACCAGAGGAGCCCCATCTGTATGTCTTCTTTGGAGAAATGTCTGTTTAGGGCTTCTGCCCATTTTTTGATTGGGTTGTCTCTTTGATATTAAGCTGTATGAGCTGCTTGTATATTTTGGAAATTAATCCCTTGTTGGTAGCACTGCTTGCGAATATTTTCTCTCAGTCCATAGGTTGTCTTTTCATTTTGTTTATGGTTTCCTTTGCTGTGCAAAAGCTTTTGAGTTTAACTAGGTCCCATTTGTTTATTTATTTATTTATTTTTAATTTTTTTGTGGTACGCGGGCCTCTCACTGCCGTGGCCTCTCCCGTCGCGGAGCCCATGCTCCGGACGCGCAGGCTCAGCGGCCATGGCCCACGGGCCCCGCCGCCCTGGGGCCTCGGGGAGCTT
>NW_006782267.1:2487830-2495718 GCF_000442215.2 Lipotes vexillifer | reverse complement strand
AGGCGGACTCCCAACCACTGCGCCACCAGGGAAGCCCCCATTTGTTTATTTTTGTTTTTATTTCCATTACTCTAGGAGATGGATCCAAAAAAATATTGCTGTGATTTATGTCAAAGAGTGTTCTACCTGTGCTTTCCTCTAGGAGTTTTATAGTTCTACAGTATATATGCCTCTATTTAAGTAACAGATACAACAACTAGACAAAAGAAGTCAGGTCTTTAAAAAAAACCCCAAATATTTAAAAAGTAAATAACACAGATCTAAATAATCCACGAGTAAAGGAAAAAATCACAAGGAAAACTAGAAAGTACTTTGAACTGAATGCAAAACAAAGCTCAATGTATCAAAATCTGTGAGATGCAGCCAAATCATTGTTGAGAGGGAAATTTATAGAGTTAAATGTCTATAAAAGAAGGAAAGTTTAAAATCAGTGATCTAAGTTTATACCTTAGGTAGCTTAAAAAAAGAGCAGCAAATTAAATCCAAAGCAGTAGAAGGAAGGAAAAGTAATACATCACAACCAGGAATATAAGGTTAATTTAACATTCAGAATCAATCAACCAATAAAATTCACCACATTAAGAGGAAGAAGGAGAAAAATCACATGATCATTTCAATAAGGGCAGATAAGGAGTTTTATAAAATTCAACATCCATTCAATGATATAAAACTCTGTAAACTAGGAATCGAAGGCAATTTTATCAACCAAATGAACAGCACCTATGGAAAAACCTACAGTTCACATCATACTTTATTGTGAAAGACTGAACACTTTCTCCCAAGGTCAGGAACAAGACAAAAATGTCTGCTCTAACCACTAATATTCAACAATGTACTGGATACTATAGCCAGGGCAGTAAAACAAGAAAAGTAAGTGAAAAGACATAAAAATTTAAAAGGAAGCAAATCTGTTCTTTGGGAAAAAACTGCATGACTGCTTATATACAAATTTCTGAGGAACCGACAAAAAACTGCTCAAAATAATAAGTACATTTAACAATGTCACAGAATACAAGATTAATATAGAAATCAGTCATATGTTTTATAATTGCAGCAGGATAAAATACAGGGACTTGATTTAAAGATGTGCAAGACCTAGACTGAAAACTATAAACTACTGCTGAGAGAAATTTTAAAAGACAGAAATAAATGGAGAGATATACGATGATTATTGCTTGGAAGATTCAATATTGTTAAGATGTCAATTCTGCTCTAATTGATCTATAGATTTAAGGCAACTCCTGTTAAAAGCCTCAAGGCTGTTTTGTAGAAACAGACAAGTTGATTCCAACATTTACATGAAAATGCAAAGGAACAAGAATGGCCAATCTTTAAAAAAAAAATCACAAAGTTGGAGAAGCCACCCTACTTTATTTAAAAACTAATTATATGTGATGTCTCAACTGCACAGATACACAGAAAAAGTATTAAATTTAAATCCTGAAAATATTTGAGGTGAAAAGAATACTTATAGTTACTAGTAACCATTCTGTTAGTCTCAGAAGAACTCAATAAAGGTACAAGAAAACATCTAAAACATACAACTGAAACTAACACAACATTGCAAACCAACTATATTCCAATAAAAATTAAAAAAAAAAGAAAACATCTAAAACAGAGGGGACAAATAGAAAACAAACAACCAGGTAGGAAACCTAATCTTAACAATACCAGTAATTATATTAAGCATGAAGGGACCAAGCACTCCAATTAAAAGGCAGAAAGTGTCAGACTGCACTTAAAAAGTATATATATATAATTAATTATATGCTATGTAGAAGAGACACACTTTAAAGATAAAAACACAAAAAGATTAAATGTAAGAAGATAGAAAAAGCTACAGTAGTCAACACAGTTTGCTTCTGGCTTAAGGACAGACTGAGACCAATGAAACAAAACAGAATCCAGAAATATATTCACATATAAATGGTCAGTTGATTTTCAACAAAGGGGCCAACGTAATTAAGCGGGGAAAGGAACAGTCTTTTCATAAAATGCTGCTGGAATAACTGGAAAATAATGTAAGAAAAAACGAACTTTGACCTCTACCTCACATTACATAGTCATTAAATCGAGATGTAGCATAGACCTAAACCTGAAAGCTAAAATTGGAAAGATTCTAGAAGGAAAATCAAAGGCAAACATCCCATAGCCACAAAGTAGAAATACATTTTTCACAGAAGAAAAAAATAATAAACATAAGAAATTGAAAATTGTGCTTCATCTCAATTTAAAAGTTCTCTTGGACTTCCCTGGTGGCGCAGTGGTTGAGAATCTGCCTGCCAATGCAGGGGACACGGGTTCAATCCCTGATCCGGGAAGACCCCACATGCCGCGGAGCAACTAAGCCCGTGCGCCACAACTACTGAGCCTGCACTCTACAGCCCGTGAGCCACAACTCCTGAGCCCTCGTGCCGCAACTACTGAAGCCCGCACACCTAGAGCCCATTCTCCGCAACAAGAGAAGCAGCCATCTCAATGAGAGGCCCGCGCACCACAATGCAGAGTAGACCCCGCTCGCCGCAACTAGAGAAAGCCCGCGCGCAGCAACGAAGACCCAACGCAGCCAAATAAATAAATAAATAAAAATTTTAATAAAAGGGCTGTAAAAAAAAAAAAAAGTTCTGTTCATCAAAGACACTGTTAAGAAAATGAAAAGGTAATATATAGACCAGGAAAAATATTTTATCTATCCATCTAGCCATCCATACACACACACACACCTGACACAGTAATTGTATCCAGGATATATACTGAGTTGGCCAAAAAGTTTGTTCACTTAATGAATACGTTCTTCAATAAAGTTCTTGGTGAAAATGAAATATGTGTCTTTTATTTTTACTTAAAACTGAAGGAACTTTTTGGCCAACCCAATATAATACCCCTCCAATTCAATAATAAAAAGATAATCAACCCAATAAAAATGGGTAAAAAATGTGAAGAGAAATTTTACAGTGGAAAGTACACGAACAGAATAAGTACAGAAAAAAGGTTTTTAACATCGCTGTTTATCATCAGGGAAATGTAAATTAAAAACTCAACAAGAGGGGCTTCCCTGGTGGCGCAGTGCTTGAGAGTCCGCCTGCCGATGCAGGAGACGCGGGGTCGTGCCCCGTTTCGGGAGGATCCCACATGCCGCGGAGCGGCTGGGCCCGTGAGCCATGGCCGCTGGGCCTGCGCGTCCGGAGCCTGTGCTCCGCAAATGGGAGAGGCCACAACAGTGAAAGGCCCGCATAACGCAAGAAAAAAAAAAAAAAAAGACACATGCACCCCAATGTACATTACAGCACTATTTACAAAGCCAGGTCACGGAAGCAACCTAAATGCCTATTGACAGACGAACGGATAAAGCCCGAAAAACGCAAAAAAAAAAAAAAAAAAAAAAAAAAACTCAACAAGATACCATTTCATACCCATGGGAATGGTAAAGATTAAAAAGACATCACCAAATGGTGGTGAGGATGTGAAGCAACCAGAAGAATCTTCCTACATTACTGGGGCGAGCGTAAAATGGTACAAGCACTTTGGAAAACTGTTCTGCAGTTTCTAGTACACACACCTATGCTGTTCCCGGCAATTCTGCTCGCGGGTATTTACCTAAGGGAAATGAAAACACATGTCCTCACCAAGACTTACACACAAATGTTTAGAGTAACTTTATTCATAAGAGCTCCAAACTGTATATAACCCAAATGTCCATCAGAGGTGAATGGACAAATAAGTTGTGGTATGTTCGTGCAGCAAAATACTACTGGGCTATAAAAAAGGAACAAAAAATTGATGTAGGCAACAACATGGGCGAATCTCAAAGCATTATGCCAAATAAAAGAAGTCAGACACAGAGAGTTCACAAGGCATGATTCCATTTATACGGTGGTGAAAGTGAGAACAGCCAATGCCTATGGGAAAGGGCCTGGAGGAACTTTCTTGGGGTGCTAACAGTGTTCTGGTGGTTGGACTTGCGCTTCCTTGGCGTGTATGCATTAATAAGACTCATTAAATTGTGCCCTTCTGATCTGTGCACTTCACCTTATGTCAGTTTTTACCTCAGTTAACAAGTTCTGGTGATTCCTATCTTTTTCATAGCCGTGGTTTGTCAGTCACTGCTAGCTTATTTGAAATACAACAACGTAGGAATCTCGGGGGTCAACTGCTAATCAAGGTCACTTCCATTTGGTATCTCTTCCCCTCTCTTTTCCACCAGGAGTCCATCAGACATAGTAGGGATTGAGAAACACATGCCTCCAATTACATCCTACTTTCTCTCTGCCCTTACTGCTCTTGTTGTTTATATGGTATGCCCTTTTTTCCCCTACCCTAAAAGAAAATCTATGGTCTGTTCTCTAACAAGGTTAGGGAATTTTTGTCGAATTTTAAGTGTAGGTGAGTTTCAAGCTGACGTTCTGTTTAAATTTCTTATTCTTCAAACTTCAAAGTATTCTGCCTTTAAAGGCAAGGGATTCCTGCCTATAATTTTATATACTTATTTATGATTCTTGAGGTACACCGTCAGGGTGTGCTACCTTCGAATATTTTTCTAACCTCTACCACGGAGTACATATTACACCTGAATTAAAATCAGTTGTCAAGCGTTAGCTGTGATATCCTTAATCTAAAATTGTTGATTTTACCCAAATTATGATTCTCACACTGAGTTCGAAACCACGGGGTTTTTCTGAGTTGGGTGGGAGGGGTTGTTTTTAAAGCAGCACTTCCTAATGGCTCTATTATTGAGTTTTTCTTTGGAAAGAGCAGAGAATCATTTTGTCCTCGATATTCATGAGCCATGTTTGCTGTTGTTGTTGTTCAAGACTCCAATTCCCTCCCTTCCCCAAAGAGAGCCAAGGATAAGGCTGTTCACGACTGTTAGGGTTTGATGATGCAGGTGGAGTGTTGTTCTCAAGGTCACCAGGCTGTCTCCAGCCCCTGAACATGTGGTGGAAAGCAGAAGACATGCTGGCGTGTGAACTTCGTCCATTTGTGACCAGAACATCAGACTTCTGAATTCCAAGGTGTTTGGATTTTGCCAGGGCGACCTCCTTTTCCCTGCTACCAAAGAATTCTTTGAGCTAAGGCTCATTTCCTCTTACACTTAATTGTGAGAGCTACTTAAGACATTTTGTTAAAATGCAAGTGCTTAAAGCTAATTTAAACTTAAACCAAGAAGTGGCATAATATCTCTAAATAAAATCAGAAACCCCCAAATTCCTCATTCTTTCATCCCTAACCATGGTTCGCGATAACATCCTAAACAATCTTTTTGTATAATCAAGTATTTATATACAACCACAGGCTTTAGAGGATTTGTACATATATGTGTATAGTATAGATTCCCCTTCAGATAGAGTTTATATGTATAAAATATATTTTGAAGAAATACATGTATAGAGTTATTGTATTTACATTGCATATATGTGTGTGTGTGTGTAGATATATATCCTCTCACACAAATAAGTAAGCACACTCTTATTTCAAAATAGTCTCTGCATTTCCCCTCCAGATCTGGGAAATAAAGAGTCTAAGAATATTGCTTTTCATTCTCAACAAAGAAGTGGGAAAGAGCTTATGAAAACCTTATTTTGATCCCTTCAAAAATATGCTTAGGAACGAACGTAAGCTCCAAGGATAAGAGCGATTTGACAGAATCGCGATTCTCAGAGAGCAATTTTCGCAGAATTCTCGAACAACTGGTTTCTACAAAACCAAGCAAACACATCAAACACACACACACACACACACACACACACACACACACACACACACACACACACAGACACACACACACACACACACACACACTGGGGCCCTTGTCAATGAGGCCCTCCCTATCGATGCTCAAGGGATGCTACAAACTACTCTGTCCCCGGTTTCAGTAAATCTGCTCTCTGGATGGATCCTGCAGCCCCAAATTAAGTAGGTTTTGGCGTGTAGATTTGGGCCAACCCCTCACAGAAAGTGTTGCTGTTCCCAGTGGCAGAGGCTGGAAGGAAAAATATCACAGAAGGTCCCTGCCACAGTCTCAGAAATTCCTCCTCTGTAGAGTGACGCCGATGGCAACGCGTGAGACAGACAGCGGGAAAGAGGGAGAAAGGAAGAAAGGGGGAGAGGGTGGGAGGGAGGGGCAAGGGCAGAAGAAGGGCAGGACAGCAAGAAAAGAGTAAAGAGGCCCGGAGTAATGCAGTGAGGGGGAGACGCAGAGTGGAGGGAGGGGCTGACAGGACCGGAGCGGAGCGACATAGGAGAGCAGAAGTACAAGGGGACCTAGAGACACTAGAGAGAGACAAAAATAGAACAAAGGGAGGGAGGCAGGGACAAAGACACGCTTAAAGCAGAAGAAGATAGAAGGATAAAGGGGAGAAGAGATGCAGATTTGCAGAGACACAGGGAGGGATAGAAAAGGGTCTGAGGGAGGCTGTGCGAGAGGGGATGTTGGTCTGTACCCTGCAGGTCTGCAAGCCCTGTACTTGCCCAGCCTTGAGACCAAAGAAAGAGCCCGGAGACAGCAACAGAGACATCAGTGGTTTATTGGATAGGGACCTTAAACACCTGAAGCAAGGTCCTGGAGTCTGTGTGCAGCAGACGGCGGGCAGGACATGGCAGCAGCCTTCACTGCTCAGGAGAGAAGGGAGGCTACCCTTTCTAGGGGGAACTGATGTCAGGTGGGCTCATCAGTTACCAGGGACGAAGTAAGCCCTATAATTA
Organism: Lipotes vexillifer; assembly: GCF_000442215.2. Lineage (NCBI taxonomy): Eukaryota > Metazoa > Chordata > Mammalia > Artiodactyla > Lipotidae > Lipotes > Lipotes vexillifer. The sequence goes on along the minus strand of NW_006782267.1, from coordinate 2,489,016 downwards.
AGAGGGTTGGACAGTCACATGAGTGAAGCAGGGACTGTTGAGCAGGGGATGTACAGAGAGCAGGAGAACAGCCATCTGGAATGACCTAACCATACGGGAGACCACGCTGGCAGCTAAGCCACCAAACAAGGCTGCAGCTGGGAGTAGCATGGGCACGGCCCAGCTGTGTGGTTGGACACCCCTGTGATCCATCCCTTGGACTGCTTCTCTCATGAAATGCAAGCTCTCAGACGGCCGAGTCCAGGGAGCTTCGGGTCACCTCTCCAACCACCAAGCTGTCCTGATCTCATTGCAAACGTTGATATCACCACCCCGGCCGTCTCAGTGTCTTGATGAGTTACAAGAGGCGTTCTGTTTTCCTTCCCCAGTTATGGCTCAGAAGAAGGGCACACACATAACAGGAAATGCTAGAGTAAAGCCGGTGGGGGGGGGCCTGGAGGGGGAAGCAGAAGCTGTAACCCGAGGTAGAATCACCCGCAGCAGGTCTCACTGCCTTTCACAAGGTCATGGGCAGACTTTACCAGTCATACCATCTCCAGTTGGTAAACAGAGGGAGGCCCTGCCCAGGAAGGATTTAAGACCCAGATCCAAAAAGCAAATGAGAAAGTCTCTGGTATCAGGATACTTTGTCTAGAACCTTCTTTCTCCAAGAAGTCAGTGGGCATTTCAGCCAGAATTACCAGGTTTGGCAAATACACAGACAGATGCCCAGTTCAATGTGAATTTCACATAAACCATAAATAACACTTTAGTAGAAGTAATACTCTTTGAAGATAAAGATATCACACACAGAGAGGGCCAGAGAGACATGACACACTGAAAACGGGGGTGAAACGGGAAGGGGGAGGAGACAGAGTGGCAGAGACAAATGCAACGTTTGGGACACACTGATACTGAAAAGTGATTTGTTGTTTGTCTGAAATACAGATTGAACTGGGCATCCTGTAGTTTATCTGACAACCTTGGTTTCAGGTCTGGTTTTTCCCTGTTATTTTCTTAACCTATTTTCACTAATGCTACTGTCTCATCCATCCTTTTTATATCTATGCTTAATGACATCTATTATGATTTACCCTCACAGTGTAGCGATTTTCTGCTAAATACAAAAAAATTTCCTAAACTTTTGTCCCATGTGCCAGGGCTTCCTTTTGGTTTGTTTTGCTTTGCATTCTAGCATCTCTTCCGA
>NW_006782267.1:2487085-2487820 GCF_000442215.2 Lipotes vexillifer | reverse complement strand
TCTTCCGATTCAAGCAACATTTTGTCAGGAGAAAAGACAATGTGTTTACTTCTTCCAATAGCAGAAAACCTGGCATGGGATGGGAAGGACGTCAATAGGTTGGATAAATTGTTGAGTGAAGATCCAGTGAACGGAAATAAGATTGAGGAGGGGCGGTTGAGGAGATTGAATTGCACAATTAGACATCCTGTTCCTGTGTGTGGGTAGCGTGGATTCCCTGTCCAGGAGCTATATTACTGCCTTCCTGTAGGAGTGGTGGGTGGGAAATGAGAATAAATGACCTCTGAGATTCCATCTAACTGGGATCTTTCTGGCATTGATTTTAAAAATGAGCCCACTGAAAAACTCTATCATCGAGCCTCACCATTCTGTGAAACGCCTCCTATTTGCCTTTAGAAGAAACGAGCATAGAAAACTTGGGAACCCCCAAAATGATTAAGCTAACGTTTTAACCTTCCCATCAAATATTCTCAGAGAATATCAGGGCACTACAAGGACTTTGGGGTGATCCCAGCATGTCTTGGGGAAGTGCCAGTGGGTGGAGTGGAATGTGGATATTGCAAGCGAAGGATAAACGTATGAAAGCGTGGCGGCAGAAGAGTGAAGAATGCAAAAGGAAGATTAGAAACAGTAACTGGGACAAACAGGACTCTGGCCATGGAGAAACAAAAACGCTATTCAACTTGTTACTTGAACATGGAATGCAGTGTATATGCCGCAGCAATACTCCCCCTA
>NW_006782267.1:2485989-2487075 GCF_000442215.2 Lipotes vexillifer | reverse complement strand
ACCCCCACCCCCGTGTCCTAAAATGTAGATTCTCTTTTCTGAGCATATATAGCCACAGCATTGGAGAACTCAGGAGAGAATCAGCCAGAGGCTAGGTCTTGGAGGGTAGGTTGCATCTGTTCTGAATATGTTCATGGCCCACGTGTGGGCACTGACCTCCTGTCAGAGAGGCCTCTGAAGTGCAACCCAAGAAGATGTGTTGACCCAGAAAATGTTTATACAAAGCTTACATACTTGAAATCTTCTGTGCCTTTGGCACAGCAGTTAAAGATATTCTAGAACTGTACCGCTATCACCTTTTGTTTTCTTTCTTAGTTTTAGAACCGGGATGCTGTGAGGCATAAGGGGGAAAGAGAAATGGAGAAAATCCAATATATGAACAGATGTTAACTTACATTTATGGGGCCCTTCAGACTTTACACAGGGCTTGGGGTTGGCTACACGCTCACATGGGACCCTCCCAACATTGCAGTGAGGTAGGAATTATTGATGGCATTTTTGAGATAAGGAAACAGTAACTCAAAAAGTGAAGGTCCAGCCAGGGACCAGTATGAGGGCTTTTAATTTTCAAGTTCCACGCTATTCTCGCTAAACCAGAGGTGCCTTCCCCAAGGCCACATGATTGATATGAGGTAAACTGACCTTTATGATCTTTCTTTGTGTCCAGGCAACTTACAGAGGTTCGTGAAAAGCGAAAGAAGGGTAGTATAGCGATTAATTACTGAGTCCTGGAATCAAATCTCTGTTCCATCATTTAGTAGCTGTACATCCAAGAGCAAGTTTCTTTCCTTTCCCAGCCTTAGTTTTTCTAACAGTAGAATAGGTTGAAAAATAATATTTTCTTCATTGAGTCGCTGTGAGGATTAAATAAGTTCATATGTGTAAAGTCTTAGCATAGAAAATGCCCTCACCTGGACTTCCCTGGCAGTCCAGTGGTTAAGACTCCGTGCTTCCGTTGCAGGGAGTGCGGGTTCGATTCCTCGCCGGGGAACTAAGACCCAGTGCGGCCAAACAAAAGAAAATGCCCCCACCTGCACATACTGTTGTTACTATGATGATTATCTCAAGGTGTGGATTACACTCTTT
>NW_006782267.1:2480033-2485956 GCF_000442215.2 Lipotes vexillifer | reverse complement strand
CTCTTTCCTTCAGCGTTGACTTGCCCATCAATCGAGAATGTTGCTTGCGGAGTCTCGTTTTGCGGGCTTGTTCTAAGAGCATCTTGAAAGAAGGCATTTTGAAAGAAGGGATTAAGAGCTTCACCAAAAAGTAACTTATCTTAAAGTCCCGTCAGAGCAGTCCATAGAAATATTTTCTAATGATTTTTGAGAAATGTGCAAAATTATCAGAAATCAAATGTGAGATGTGGAACAAAGCCTATTAGCAACTGAAGCTGGACTTAGAGGAAATGCACACAAAAGGGCAAAAATTCACTGTGCTCCTGCCAAGGGTATCTGTGTCTTGTCAACATCATTTTTGCTTAAATGCCTCTAAGTTTCTAAAGCCCGGAAGATAACCTTGGACTTTTAAAGCTAGGATTTTGCTGATAGGATATTAGATGATGAAGCATTTCATGACACTGTTATTTAATTTGGAGAGAAAAGATAAACTTCGGAAATACATTAAGACTACCAATTTCAACACTAAGAGCCTTAAAGTATGCAGTTATTCTGAAAATGTTTTGAGATGGTGAGAGACCTGCATGTTAGGGATCTGTGTGCAGGCAGGATGTGTCGATCAAGACAGCAGCCTTGGGCTCTGGGCTACACCCTGAATCACTGTACGTGGCAACAAGGTAGGACAAAGACATGCTTTCTTTTCTTTTCTTATTTCTTCCCAATACACTGTTTGTTTCTTAGGTGATTAAGAAGATTTCAGTCTTTGAAAATAGTCTTTGTTCTTTTTACAGCTGTTAAGAATCTAGAGGAAGGTAGCTGCTCCCAGCCTGTCCACTGGGGGAAGGAGACAATTGTTCATAATCTGCTGAGCTTGCAGTAGGAACACCATAAAAGACAGCCCAATGGAAGACTGATTCCACTGTTGGGAGTGGGGAGACATTCTACTAAAGGAGCAACTTGCAAAATGAATTGTGTAAAATCATGTCTCAAGAAGAAGGGGGATTTAAGAAGAAAAATAATACCAAGTGACGTTTAACTGAGGTGTTTTGTCTTTCCAGGAAAATTAGTTGACGAATAAATATACTCAAGGTTACAATTGAGTGGAATGTCTGGAGGAATAAGTGGCTAAAACTAGCTATATTCAAGGGAATGAAAAAAGCATGTTATATTTCTATAAAACTCTTGGTAAAAAAATTAAAAACTGGAGGAATAAGCAAACCTAGGAAACGTTTTGAAATAAGATGAATTTGATATTGAGGCCTCAGTCTTCCAACTTAGTTCCCTTTTCCCCTTTTCGGCTCCTGTTGCTACTAAGAGACCTCACCCCATCTCTCTCTGTGGCCCAGTGCCTTCATTTCTCCCTCCCTCCTGCATTTTTTATCAATTCCTGATCTCAGATGAGAGTCTGAAACCCTGGCATTTAAAGTTATAAAAACTGATACGAGATGACCATATTTTACCTCCCCTTTTCCAGAACTGCGTTTTAATAGGGATCAAAGATTAATGTTGAAGTAATGATATTACGTGGCATTCAAGACTGTGGCCAGAAAGTGGGAAGAGGGAATAAGGGAGTTTGAGGAGGAAAGGACCAAAAGAAGGGTTTTCATGAAAACCCACTATGTTAAAAATAAGAATCCCCTCTACACATGTGGAGCACGGACCTGCCAAAGGCATTATGTGCTTACCGTAGAAGGTCGAATTTAGCCCTTCCAACAACCGGCCGAACTAAATCTACTTTTCTCAGAAAGCAAAGAAAGGGAAGGTTGTGCAATACCTTATTATGACTTTTCTTTGGTAGTAACTTAAAAACACTTCAAATGGTAAAGACAAATTGCTTGTGGTTTAAACATCCAGAGGGCAAGATACTTTATCCCTGACTTCTCGATTTCTTCAAATAATTACAAATTATTCTCAGTAGAAAAATTAGACTCATTTTCTTCACAAGTCTATGAGATTTTCACGTCCCCATCCTAACATAAGTGGCCCTGTGGCATTTCAAATCTGCAGTCATTGGAACAATTGGTTGACTTTGGCAGTCTCTATGACTAATGCGTTAACTCCAACCCATCAAATGAACTAAAACCGAGCGTGTTTGAATATTTGGTCTACAGATAAGCCTATGGGGGACATTCAAACAAATGAGGTGAACTTGACTTTTCTGGTCCTTTCAAGATTATGTTCAGGGGAAAGGTTACCCAACAGTTTAGTAGAGCCAAGCCAAAAACATCCACTTGCAAAGCCTTCCTTTCAACAATAGACTGTCTTTGCATTTTGCTAAATTTTGTTACTTGGAATTAAAAGCTTATTAGAAGCAAGTCTTCCCTGCAAGCTGACATATTCAATTACAGTCATCTGTTCTAGAGAACAGACTGCGTCTAGACAGAAGAATACCACTGTGGCTTAGAAGGAACACGATGCATTACAGAGGCTGAACTCTAGGGCTGGGTGACCGTTTTTACGATCTGCGCGCCGGGAAACACCGTTTGATAAACTGTTTCACAGCTTCCCAAATGCGCGTCGGAACAAAACGACCTGAATGCCTGCAGCTGAGGGCCAGAAACCCCAATGAGATTAAATGACGAAGATTTGGTGGTGGTAGGAGAAGAACGTGTAAGCCGGAGAGAAACAGGAAACAGAGCATTAAAAATGCAAAATAAAAGCAAGCAAACAACACCAGATCAATGGAAACGAAAGCCAAGATTCCAAGCTTTGCAAGAGAAAAAAATTCTAGTCTTTGTTGCACGTTCCAGGATCTTCACAACTGTGTTTAGGGCGGGGGTGTGGGATGAGTTATTATTCCCACGGACGTGGAATAAAAACAAGCAGTTGGCTGGCTCTAAGAAATTAAACATCTGTCCCGGGAAGCTTCCTCCCAAACAGAACCATACTGAGTGCATACCACAGGCAAAGGAACAGGCTAGGGGAACTGGCTGGTCCTGACAGAAACTTGTAAGAAAGCAGTCTTCATGTTTTGAAATGTTTAGGCTTAAATGCAGCGACTTAAATTCAGCGACTTAAAACGCAGTAGACATGTTTGATCTCAGGAAGAATCTCAGTTTAAATCAATTTTCCTAGGATGAGTTTACACGTGCTATAAATCATACGTGCTTTGCAAACCATTGCCAATAGGTAAGAATAGGATTCTGCTCCCCGATGCACCACCCCTGGCCCGGCCCATGAAATTGGTCATCATTCTGAGAGTCATAAATACAATCATTGTCAGCTTTCTGGTTTCCATGGCTTAGAAATCTGAGAAGGCAGGGGTTCATTTCTTACTACTTTTGCCCCCTAGGTTGGAGAAGGAAGACGCAGATAAAAGGAAGGACATGTACGTACGGGTGGTTGCTAAGAAACATGCAACTGAACACAGGCTGCCACTTAATAATGGCCAGAGGGGGTGTGTGCTGTGATAACATCAGCCGTGATAGCAGCTGCCTCTCAGCCCAGCAGGGGCCAGTGAGGTGGGAAAATGAAAAGGAAGGCGGACTTGTTAGGGAAAATGTAAGAAGATCGGGAAAGGGAAATGAAAGTCTGAGGCCCTTCTCATACTGAGATGGTGCTACGGGTGCCTTGCGGGTAAAGGTTAAGCTTTGCTATTTTCTACTAGTAATGAAGGTGGACCGGATTAGGACTGATTCCCACTCTGCTACTTGCTCACCTGGTAGCCTAGAGCTCTTCTGTGAAAGACCGGGGCCCTGTGAGTTCATTGCTCAGGACTCCAAGAGCCACCGCATATTCCTGACTAGATTAGCCCCATCAAAAGGGAAAAGGGACTTTAGCCCTGAGCTAACTAGCTACCTAGCTCCAAATAGCCATAGGACAGACATACTGTATTATGCAACTGCCATGATCAGCACAGCCCAGTGGTCCAGCGTATAGCCTCTGGGGGTCTGGCTAACCTGGGTTCCAATTCTGATCCTTCCGTCTGGTGACCTGGGGCAAGTTACACAAACTCAAGTCTCAGACTGCTCACTGTGATTAGAGGCGCATAATAATACGCACAGGCTAGTTTTCAGCCCAGCACCACGTGCCCCTTTTCTTCCAGTAACGGACCTCCCCTGCTCTTATTGTGGAGAAATCCCCAGCCAACGTAGGCTCTAGTGGGGTTACAAGTAAGAATACCAACACCTGCCAAACCCACCCCTGTCTCAGCTACAGTTAATTGGCACAAGGATTTGGGCAATGACTCACACCAGGTGGACCAGAATCCTGCCACTGGGATTGTAACTAGATCAGGGGATGGGGTTCACATATGTCCAGGGCAAGATCCTTTCTGTCCAGTGGTGAAGCTGGCAGGGCTACTGGCAACCACTTTTCCCATCACATGGATAAAGCTGGTCTACGGAGGAAGAGAATGACATTGACAAGCAAAGGCATGCACAGATGGGAGAAAGAAGTGCCCCAGGTCATTTGAATACCTGGCTCTAGTTCCTGAGTTCCCTGGGACCATCTTGGTTCCCACCTACCACGGATCTAGGTGACAGATGAGAAAAAAATCTTCAGCACAGTGCCTGACACAATGTATTTCTTTCTTTTTTTTTTTTTTTTAAACAATGTTGGGGATAGGAGTTTTTATTAATTAATTAATTAATTTTTGCTGTGTTGGGTCTTCGTTTCTGTGCGAGGGCTTTCTCTGGTTGCGGCGAGCGGGGGCCACTCTTCATCGCCGTGCGCGGGCCTCTCACTGTCGCGGCCTCTCCCGTTGCGGAGCACGGGCTCCAGACGCGCAGGCTCAGCGGTTGTGGCTCACGGGCCTAGTTGCTCCGCGGCATGTGGGATCCTCCCAGACCAGGGCTCGAACCCGTGTCCCCTACATCGGCAGGCGGATTCTCAACCACTGCGCCACCAGGGAAGCCCCACAATGTATTTCATAAATGTTGATGTTAATACTCTCACGCCCGGGTGAGGAAGCTCATTGAACAGCTGCTTCTCGCCCCATTTGTTAACTGAATCCTACGGAAAGTGGCCTGTCCAGGATGGAGGAAAGAGGACACCATGTGACTGATGTGATTGCAAAGTGATGATCTGCTGTGGAGTGGCCCCGCTGACAGTGATCACCCCCACTGTACCCCCCGACTCACTGAACCAAGTTGCTGCGACTGTCCGGATGTTCCAGCTTCCAGATGGACTTATTCTTAGTGGCCAAGCGTTCCTGGGTTTCACCAAGTTAAATGCAAACAGCTAAACGAAAAGGGCTGGACAAAAACATTACGGAGACTAGATCCCGGTCCCGATTCTGCCACGTGTAAGTTTAAGACTAAGCACCGTTGGGGCTTCCCTGGTGGCGCAGTGCTTGAGAGTCCGCCTGCCGATGCAGGAGACGCGGGTTCGTGCCCCGTTTCGGGAGGATCCCGCGTGCCGCGGAGCGGCTGGGCCCGTGAGCCATGGCCGCTGAGCCTGTGCGTCCGGAGCCTGTGCTCCGCAAATGGGAGAGGCCACAACAGTGAGAGGCCCGCATAACGCAAGGAAAAAAAAAAAAAAAAAAGACTAAGCACCGCTTTGGGAAGGGGTGGAAATTGAGTTCACAACACTATTGAGAAGATCCCATCCTTAACAAGTATAAGCTCTAGGGAGTCTGAGACCATGTGGAAGAGTTATGAATATTTTCCTAGAGGGCAAGAGAACTGGTACTGTGACTCAGGCCATTTCTACACACGCAAAGGAGAGAGATGCAGCAAAGATTCAGTCCAGCAATGAATGCACTGAGCATCTTCTGTGTGTCGGCACTGAGGTTAGAGAAATTAACCACAGCTGTTATTCTTATGGTGTTCACAGGCCAACCCCTGAAACAGACCCAGAGACAAGGACTAAGAGAGCTGTGAAATCCTGGAGGAAGACGCAATGATTTACGTCTGGAAGAAGGGCCAGGGAAGGAGACACAAAAGAGATAATGTTTGATCTGAGCTTTGACATTCAACAGGCAGAGAAGAGCTGGCGGGGGGGG
>NW_006782267.1:2467033-2480023 GCF_000442215.2 Lipotes vexillifer | reverse complement strand
GGGGGGTCTTTGTAAGCAGAGACAACGTGGAGTCAGGGTGGCAGGATGGTGCAAGGCATGCTTGGGAAGAGCCGAAGAGGCAAAAAGGACTGTGGCTAGAACACAAGGTACGTTGGCACTGATATCCAGCTACGCAGATGAGGGAGCCACTGAAGACTTCAGAGCTTGGGAGGGAGGTGCTCAGTCTGTTAGTGGGCTCAGCGTGGGGACAGGGGAAGGCTGGAAGGGATGGGGACACTAGAGGAAAGAAGAGCCATCATAATCCTTGAGAACAGAGTTGACGAGGATTAGCACGACAGTGAGAGTTAATGTAGTGGCAGCTGGGATATGAAGGTTTTTTTCTTTTCTTTGGCTGCATTGGGTCTTAGTTGAGGCATGCGGGATCTTTCGTTGTGGCGTGCGGGCTTCTCTCTAGTTGTGGCGCGTGGGCTCCAGGGCACGTGGGCTCAGTAGTTGTGGTGCATGGGCTTAGTCGCCCCGAGGCATGTGGGATCTTAGTTTTCCGATCAGGGATCCAACCCGAGTCCCCTGCATTGGAGGGAGGATTCTTTACCACTGGACCACCAGGGAAGTCCCGGTTTTTTTGTTTTGTTTTGTTTTTTAAAGCAATCTATGAGTCAGAGGATTCCAAAACATTCACAGTCTGTTTTAAAACTCAAAATATTTGTGAATTTCAAGTGAAAGCAAATCTTCAAAAATCGCAACTTCAAGACCTCATTGACCCGCTATATAAATTTTCCTAATTAAGGCAAGGGCTGCAGATGATAAGACAATAAAATGATCATTTGTGTGTGTATATTAAAAATGTTTTCTCTAGGCTTTAAACTCATTTCTTCATGGAAAGCTTTAAACTCATTTCTTCATGGAAAGCTTTTTCTCATCACCTTCCCTCTTCTGTGTATTTGGCAGCTACCCATTAAGTAGTCCTTCCTCTGAACCCCAAATTTGTGGAATTTATTTTATGAGAAGATGTTTATGCATTTAAGATCTGCGCGCACCTTTTTAAAAAAATTTATTTTAATTTATTTTAATTATTTATCTTTGGCTGCATTGGGTCTTCGTTGCTGCGCGCGGGCTTTCTCTAGTTGCGGGGAGTGGGGGCTACTCTTCGTTGCGGTGCGCGGGCTTCCTCATTGCGGTGGCTTCCCTTGTTGCAGAGCACGGGCTTTAGGGGCACGGGCTTCAGTAGTTGTGGCACGCGGGCTCAGTAGTTGTGGCTCATGGGCTCTAGAGCGCTGGCTCAGTAGTTGTGGTGCACGGACCTAGCCGCTCTGCAGCATGTGGGATCTTCCTGGACCAGGGCTCGAACCCGTGTCCCCTGCATTGGCAGGCAGATTCTTAACCACTGCACCACCAGGGAAGCCCGTGCACACTTTTTAAAAGTTCCTCACACTATACCTTTCAAAACCAAAAGCTTCAGACATTAGGCCTGATCTTGCAGGAAAAAAAGGAAGAATTTTTTTTTTTTTTTTAGGTGTACCAATTCTTTAAGCTTCTGGGATCCATTTAGTGAGCTGGAGATGACAACGGTTCATGAGATTCTAGTGGCCCAAATCATGAGGCACTTGTACAGTCTTGCTGCCCCCGGGAATGATATTCATATATTTCCGTTGACAACTGGCTCCAGCTTCTCCCACCTGGCTGGCCTCTCCCCTGCTTGCTGTCCACAGGGCCCCTCTCCAAGCAGTCCCATTGTTCTCCGGCCCCCGCCCATCGAGTCGGCTGTCATGATGCTAAGACACACAGCCAGCAACGGCAGGGCCAGGGCTTCACGGTCCCAGGCCCAGCCTCGATTTATAGCCCTTTCCCATGGGACAGAAAACAACTAAATGTGAAAAATCACCTTTGATTTATGAGGTGCACTTTGTGAAGTCTGAAATTAAACAGCAAGCAAGCTGAGATCACGCTGGTCAATGTTGCTAGCCTTAAAGATTTATATACTAGCCTGAACAACTCAGAAGGAGGTCTGAGTTACAGACGAGTGCATATTTATAGGTTATTGATGCCTTTACATCGAGAAAAAGCTTCTCTTAATTTATAGGAATTGACTATAATGTTGCGTAGTTATCACCTGAGTAACTTACTGTTATGAATTAACCCATCCCCGAAAGCTAGCGGGAACTATAATAATTACAATGAAGTGAATGAATGGAACAGAAAGTAGGGTTTAGGGAGATGTAAAACCAATTTCAGGGTTATCAATACACACGTTGGTGGTCGTGTAGCACGTATGCCAGGTCACCCAGAAGAAAAATGGCTTCATCCACAGTATACAGTAGATGGTGGGTTATGAGATAAGTAGGGGTCTGACCGCTGGTACTTTCAGCCTCATTAATTCCATGTGCCAGAGAAACGTGTGACAGGGCGTGTCGGTACCATGGGGCTGGGGCTGGGAGGTACACTCTGGTGCTGTCAATAAGGCAAGAGAGTCTTTGCTGCTGCCACTGCAAGAGCCCCTTCTTTCTACTGCTCCTTTGCAGTCAGCTCTGGGGTCATGCATATTTTTCATTTGTGCAGAGCAGATTATTTCTGGAAGGTTCTGACCCTATCCTCATGCATAGCCACACTATGTAACGTGGGGTGTTTCGTATATCTTCACTGCCAGAAATGCCTCTGCTAAGAGTGCGCCATTTCCCCATCCGCTCTTTCAACTTTATCTGAAATTCCCATCATAGGGGCTCTTCCTCAATGTTCCGTTAGGCCTGAAAGAGCTCTGTCTCCACAGGGCACTGATAAATCGCAGACAGTATGTGAAGAGGAAGGCGCAAAGGGTCCAAGCAGAGACGTCATCACCAGAAAGGGTAGACCAGGACCTCACTACTCCCAGTGCGGTCCATGCACCAGCGGCATTAACATCTCCTGGGAACTTGGTAGAAATGACGAATCCTGGGCCCCGCCTCAGACCTGCTGAGTCAGAGTCTGCGCTTTAACAGGATGATTTGACTGCACATTACGGTTTGCCCTGACCCTGAAGAAAGAACAGCAGTGTTGTTTGGAACAAGGATGGCCAAACCAAGATGACTAGAGACGGTTGAAGACAAACTCGCCGTTGTGCCAGGGAGCAATATTCTACCCACTGATTACCGAAGCAGGGTGAGCATCTGACTATTTACAAATGTACATTTCCAGATCACATTTCAGAGATTCAGGCTCTATTGATCTGAGGAGGTGCCTAGGAATCTCCATTTTTAGCAAGCACCTGCGTGCTTCTCCTGGAGCTTGTTGTTTTTGGGTCTCCTATAGATCACTCTGTGTCCCAACTAGCTACTACCTACCACTGCTTCTAAGCCACCATCATCATAACTTCATGGGCATCAACGTCACGATCTGGTCGCTGAGTAACCCGGGACCATTCTCAAGTCCACAGCCATCTTCAGACTTACTGACCATGAAAACTTGAAATTATAGACCTGCATTTGCTGTTGGCCTGACTAGAGTTATCCAAGACAGCTGATGAAGTGAGTCTATATTTAGAAGCATACTAGTGAGTATACTTTTGTTGAGGGGAAATGCCAGTGATTGCAAACGGGCAGGGGGACATAGGGTTGTGTCCTCAGTATCACAGTCACGCCTGCTGGCGATGCTGTCACTTCATCAGAAAACGATACAAAGTCAACACAGGATTTCTCTCAGTAATTTTCTCATTTAAAACAAAGGTCTCTACCTCCTGAAACAAGAAGGGAATTTCAGGCCTGATGCTTGATCGACGGTCAGCATTGACCCTCCCTGTCCCCTCCTGAGGCTTCAGAAGAAACACCCAGCTCTCCGCACGGGGCCCACTTCTCTCCTGGAGTCATAGGAAGTGCTGGCTTCTCTTGCAAAGGAGAGTCCTCTTTTCCCTAAAAATGCCAACATAGGGACTTCCCTGGTGGTCCAGTGGTAAAGGATCCGCCTTGCAATGCAGGGGACGCGGGTTCGAGCCCTGGTCAGGGAACTAAGATCCACATGTCGCGGGGCAAGTAAGCTCGCGTGCCGCAACTGCTGAGCTCGTGCACCTCAACTAGAGCTCACGTGCTCTGGAACCCGTGCGCCACAACTACAGAGCCCACGCGCCCTGGAGCCTGCGCGCCACAACTAGAGAAGAGAAAACCCCCACGCCACAACTAGAGAGAAGCCCGCGTGCCGCAACGAAAGATCCCGCATGCCTCAATGAAGATCCCGTGTGCCGCAACTAAGACCCAACGCAGCTAAAAAAAATAATAATAATAAAATCAATCAATCAATCAATCAATCAATCTTAAAAAAAAAAAAAAAAGCCAACGTAAGGAGTATGGTGCAGGGACCAGGAGTGTGAATTCTCCAGCCAGTCTACCTCCTTCAAGCCCTACTAGTCTCTTACAAACGATGAGACCTCGGGCAAGTTCCCCTGTGCCTCAGGTGGGCCCCTAGAAAACGGGATCCTCATAATACCTCTGTCACAGAGCTGCTGAGAGGATTAAATGGGAAAATGTAAGGCGATGGACCTAGTAGATAGCATCGTCAACCTGCTCCCCAAAGCCCCTCCACCTAGAAACTTGCAAGAGCAGAGGGTGGCCAACTGCCCAGACCCCTTCCTCCATGGCCTCCTGGGTACCCAGATTTCTCTATCCTCTGCAGGGAAACTGGCACCCAAATGGGGACATTGCTCTGTAGGGCAGCCCATCAGAGGAGGACATGTTTTTCTCCCTTTCTCTCGTTCACCTCACCTTTCAGAGTCTAGAGTCCACTACCGCATTCTTCATTTGTTTCTTCAAAAGAAAAGTCTGCAAGGACTTCACTCTAACAGGCCCAGTGAAAACGCATCTGAAGTTCCAAAGGCCTTGCCCCACCCTCTCACCCCCGCCAAGGCCCCTTTCATCTGGCAGTCTCTAATCTAGAACCAGTTAGAATGAACAGACCCTGCTCCTCTGTAAGTCCTGCCCTTTTTGGCAGATGCCTGCCGGATCTGGCCCCTGTTGCCTCTGTTTGCTCAAATGGCTTTTGTCGTATTGAGGGGAAATGGGAATAGGACATGTGGTGGGAAGGGGTGGGTAGAAACAGAAATCTTCAAAGACAAAACAAATGAGTGTTGAGCCCCCAGTTCCAGGTGTAACATCCGTGGGAGTCACGAGGTTGCCGAAACGGTGGCAGTCGTCGGCTAACTAGGAGGGTGAATGGTATGCTCTGCTGGTTTGGCTGAAAAGACTGTCTTCCCCAGTAAGCAAATTATTGATTATAAACTGTTATGACTCCATCGGAGCCGTTGTGGCCAAGTGCATTATTCCATCTGCCGTAAACGTCTGCTGTGTTCCCATGCCAAAACCCTTATGAAATTTCCACTGGAAAAAAAAAATGAGTAGCAAATTCGGGTCTCAGTGCTCATATATAATTTCAGATTTCATTAATGGTTATTAAATATATGCCCTGAGGAAGGATAAAGTTCTTCATATGAATGGAAAGAGAATTGAATTTATAAATAAGGTGACTCTGTTTTCAAGGACTATTCATTAGACATATCCAGGACATACTTTTTTAAAAAAAACCTTTCCAATGAAAGGTGTTTAAAATCTCACAGGATAAAAATGTTGGGAATGGGCTTCCCTGGCGGCGCAGCGGTTGAGAGTCCGCCTGCCGATGCAGGGGACGCGGGTTCGCGCCCCGGTCCGGGAAGATCCCACATGCCGCGGAGCGGCTGGGCCCGTGAGTCATGGCCGCTGAGCCTGCGCGTCTGGAGCCTGTGCTCCGCAACGGGAGAGGCCACAGCAGTGAGAGGCCCGCGTACCGTTAAACACACACACACACACACACACACACACACACACACACACACACACACAAATGTTGGGAAAATGCAGTCTTGCTCAAAAAATTCAAAACACCCCTAAGTCTGAAATATTGTTATTCGCCTGGAATTTGAAAATGAATTTGGGGGAAATTTTTTTTTAAGTTGTAAAAATATTTTCATATTGCGGCCAAAAGATATCCACATTTAGGAAATATGGATGTATCTATTGGTAGGTGGAAAACTGGATGCTAAATAGAATGTTGAAATTAAAAAAAAAAAAAACTCCTTTTAAGAACCGCAATTATAAAAAGAGGAAAAGAGGCTATTTAAGTAATTTTGACTAAGTGTGAAGCCCTTTGAAGCTTTAGGCTACTAAAGCCACGTAACCTGGACAATATATTCACAGGAGAAGTTGTCAAATGCCCAAGTAAGAAATTCAAATCCTTTTCAGACCTGTTGCAAATCTCCCTGAAAGCTGTACAAATGGCACAGTTTTAGCTTACAGTGAATAAGTAGATGGAGAATGTTTTTTTTAATCTTAATGAGTGCAACTGAAGCGTTTTGCCCGAGTGCTAAACTCCTGAGAGATACTGTTGAACTCAAGACATTTTCGTACCAGGTGAGTTTTCTGACATCTATTTACACTGAATTGTCTTATTAGCCAAGAAGAGATAAGATCATTTTTTTGTCATCAGCTGGCCTCCTGCTGCTACACGAACTATCATTAGAGATAAAATATACAGAAGGTCTTCAAGAGTAGTGAGTTCAAATTTCAGCTCTTCTCACTCAGAAATGAACTTGGTGATATTTTCTAGCCAAAAAAAGAGCTTTTATAAATAACCTTAACACAAATAAACTGTTGATGCAGTGAAGACAATTTTTCTATTTGAATTTTATGTCATGAGACCCCCTGAAATGGAATTTTTATCTTTGAAAACAAATAATTCCCAGAGAGGGGCTGAGATGAATAAAACCTCCCTCCTGCCCTATCTTGTATTCATTTCTTGAGTGAGGTGCACTGTGTGACGGAGCAGATGTGATTAGCCCGACCTGTGGGACCAGCAGGCCATTTTCTAGTGACCCTGTAATCTCTACGATCAGTCTCAGATCTAGGGAACATTTCCCTCGGAAAATTCACATCATCGCAAATGAAAAGTCTCATTATTCAAAAACAATAATTATTCAGTTGTAGAATACATCAAACATAATTCTTATTTTCACGGTTTTCTAGGTATCCAAATTCAAAGAAGTTGGCCCCAAACATATGAAAATGTTGAGCTTTACATTATCCTAAAAGTTTTTTTCTTATAAGTTTGATTCTGATACAAGTTTCTTATAAGTTTGATTCTAAGATAAAAGTTTTTTTTTTAAAAAAAAAAAAAAAAAAAAACCAGGCTGTTTCTCATACCAGAAGTGCAACGCCAGAGAACTTGTAGGAAAGGTTTGAAAAAGCCGTCTTAAAGTGACATTTATATAAGGGGATAAGCACGAAAATGCTAGTGTAAATCCTATCCAGCTGGTTATAAGGTGGACTGTGGTTGACGTTTGTTTGTAGATTGAAGATTTAAACAGCAATGCTTTGGAAAAATAAGCGAAAAGCAACATGAATCCAGACATGCCCTCTATTAGGCTACAGAGCAGTAAAAGGAATTCCTAGAGAAGATTGTAGAAAACAAACATCAACTTCCCTCCCTGAAACAGTTACAAAAAGTAGAAAGTAGAAAACAATGAAGAATACTGAATCACTTCCACTGTCCAGTGTACAGATTTTTTTCAAGAGTTGCTGATAGGAGATGGTGGGTAATCTGGCAACGAGCACAGAAAAAAGAATTTTTAAAACAGACAAACCAAATGTCAAATGGTGCTTTCATGGAGCAAGGGGAGACCTGTCATTTCATAGGGAGCACGAGAAGAACAGATTTATGTTTCTTAGCAAAGACATTTGGTACAGGGCAGACTAGAGCCTGGCTAAACCAGAATCTCAGCAACCCCCCAAGCCAGGGGCGCTTATCGCCCGCATAAAAGCTCAGGTGGCAGCTGTGGAATCTCAGATGAACTAATAAATATGGAGCGAGCGAGCTGAGTTTAGCGGGAAAGAATGTCAGCAATTTACCAGTGGACGCCTAGGAGCTTGTTGTAACCGTCTTGTTACGGTTTTCAGAGAAATGAAGCTCCAGAAATTTCAGAACGGCAGAGAGGGCCCACTGAAGTCAAGAAATTCAGGACAAAATTGGGGTGGGACAACTGGTGAAAAGGGGACATGGCTTGTTTTCATTCTGTTGCTAAACGCTTTCCCATGCTTGCACACCCAAACTTACTGTGAGAAAGCAGAAAAAGGTGTACTTTGTAAAAAGTTTCTAATGAATTGAATTCCACTATGGGGTGAATCTGTCACTAATTTTCTTGATGACGTGACACCACCTTAAAAAATGAACAAGATATCCAGGAGATAACCCTGTTTCTCTATTTATGCACACACTCAAACATACAGTCTCATAGAGGGAAGCAAAATTAAAAGCATACAGCAAACAGCCATTTACAACAACATAGAAGGTTTCTGTAGTCCGTGTAAATTAAGCTCCTTTGGAAGGAAAGAAAAAAAGCCCACACTACGTATTTATGCAGGTGTTTTCAAACAAGTTTCTCAGATTATCTGATAATTATAATGTTATCATCTACGAACGAGCAGTGAAATTAAAAATCAGGACATTGCATGTGGGGAGCAAAGCAGAGAAATTTCACGAGGAGCTTTTAATTCTGGGAGGAACATTTTGAATAGAGTATTAAGATTGATTGTATCTAATTAAGATGCTAAATCATATAGTGAACAAAGGGAAGACACTAGGGTCTGCGGACTTGCAGCGAAGGCCTTCAGGAGCCCCCGCTCCCTCCCTTCACAGCCGAGGAGCCTGAGTTCCCGGACATTCCTACCGTGTGAAATCACACACACAAGCTCGGGTCGAGGCTCTGTGTGTCCAGTCGTTTATTCATGTATCAAAAGGAGGAGATATGCACACATTCAAACACACAGAGAAAGAAAGGATGTGAAAACAATGCAGTGTGCGGTTGTGGGAATGTATCATTCCCCCAGGAAGAAAACACACACGCTTTGCAGAGAAAAGGAATTCATCAAAGTCAAGCCTTCCTGTTGTGCGCTGAAAGGTCGGGCGGCAGATAGGGACTCTCAGATGAAGTGAAAATGACAAGGGGGTCCTTAAACTTGAGCGTGCATCAGCTTCACCTGGAGGGCTTGTCAAGGCAGTTTGCTGGGTTCTACCTCCAGCGTTCCTGACTCAGTCTGGGGGTGGCCTGAGAACCTGCATTTCTAACAACTGTCTCTGTGGCGAAGCTGCTGGTACACAGATCACACTTGGATTTAGTGCCCTGCACTAGCACCACTGAGGCTGGTTGAAACTGGATTACTGAACTGATGGATGAAAATGATGCTCTTCCACTGGATCACATAAAATGTGGCGTGTGCATCTATCACCTGCAAATGAAAGCAGTGACAAAGCCTAAGGTTTCTAGCAGCGCCATCAGGAAAATATTGACAAGCAACCATTAAAAAAATTTTTCCAAGGAGGGGTTTAAATGATCTCCGTATGCCAGATCAATGGGATGGAACTTGAAAACACAGCTGTCTCAGTAATAAAAGCTAAATGAGTAATTACTGTAATTGTACAGGTGGATGCACACAGTTCTAAGAAGTGTGGGAAATTTTCATGTCATTTCGGGGTTAAATTAAGTATTTCTGAAACGACTTCACTAGAAAAGAACTTTTTAATTACCACAACTTTACATCCAAACTCTTCCTTTCTAAAGAAAAGCATTACGGAGTCTAAGCTGGATAGTTTTATTATTGGATTTTACTTTTCAGCAGAAAATGCAACTCTATCAAAATGAAGAAATTAATGTTCTGTTCAAGCCTGCTATTCAGAACAATGTAGTTATTCATAAATCAGGTTTTCTATTTTGGCTAACTTAATATGTACAAGAAAGAAAAATAATAAACATTTAAATATAGATTTGGGGGCAACTCAAAAATTTATTAATCATGGTAATGGTGTTAAACCATATTAATGTACATCAACTGCTCTCATAATTCACTTTATACTTTGCATTAAAGACCAGTTTATCTATCTAGACAAGATACAAAGCTTCTTTGTTCTAAGTTGGTTCATTTCTTCTCTTGATTAACCCTCATCTGAATCTGCAGGCCGTCGACAAAGAGTTTTGTTAGGTCTCCAAATGGCTGTATGTCTTCTTGAAAACAATCTTTTTTTTTTTTTTTTGAGGGGGATTGAATCTTCATTGCGGCATGCGGGATCTTCAATGAGGCATGTAAGCTTCTTAAAAAAATTTTTTTTTTTTTTTTTTTTGAGGGGGATTGAACCCGTGCCCCCTGCAGTGGAAGCGCAGAGTCTTAACCACTCAAATGCCAGGGAAGTCCCTGAAAACAATCTTTAATAGTACTTTTTACCATGTCACGCTCCTCCACATGTAATTAAAATAGAAAAGCTGCAAAAATTTAAAGAATGCAAATCACAAATTATATCTGTATAACAAGCAGATGAAGTGAACTATTGAAAATCTGTACGCAGTTAATTAATTTTGCACCGGCCGGCAAATGATTACAGATGTTCCCCACTCGTAACCTTTCCCATTTTGCATCCTTCATCCTGTAAAACGCTCATTTCTTTCTCAGAAGCTCCCAGATAGTAAATACTCCATTTTCAAGGGACGTGGACAACATATACATACAGCATTCTAGCTGGGCAGCGAGGAAGGTGGCCAAAATCACGTAATTTCTCTCTAGTCATTTTACCTTTGCAGATGGGTGACAAGACCTTCCCATAGAGTGAACCTCTGCAGCACTTCCTCCTAAGCGCTCTTGCCCGGCTTTGGGCCTCAGCTGAATACTAGCGGGAGATCAAGGGGGTAGGCTCCACTCGCATGTGGCGCCTCTAGGCTGTGGGGCAAGGGGCCTTAATGATTTGCAGAACTTTCTCCAGCAGTGTGAAGGGGTTGGAAACACAGATACATCAAATCTGATTTCCCAGGTGATGTGAGATAAGGAAGACTTCTGGTGAACGATGCCCCCGGGCAAGATCACCTTAGTCACTTTCTGCTCGTCTGCGAAGCCACCTTCCTTTACCTGCTGCCTTGGGAGCACCCGTGCAGTCTCCCTGCTTCAGGGAGTACCTTCAACGCCCCCTCCTGCCCCCCACCCCACCCCCGGTTTCTCCTTAGTCACTTTTGTCACTGACATCACTGTGTCGCCCACTTGATACGTGATTCTCTGCACCCATTCCATCTGCCCAACTTTCTAGTTTTAACTCCGCTCTTCTGGGCCACCTCTGCACTCAGTCCTCTAATAAAAGGAGTACCCGTGTGGTTGGTAAAGCGCAACTTAAAAACCGATATAAAAAGTATTCCAGGGACTTCCCTGGCGGTCCAGTGGTTAAGACTTCACCTTCCAATGCAGGAGGTGTGAGTTCGATCCCTGGTCGGGGAGCTAAGATCCCACATGCCTCGTGGCCAAAAAACCAAAACTTAAAACAGAAGCAATATTGTAACAAATTCAATAAAGACTTTAAAAATGGTCCACATCAAAAAAAAAAAAAAGTCTTAAAAAAAAAAAAAAAGTATTCCAGGCAAGTGAATTCAGCCGCCGGATGTATTAGGCAAGAGTAAGCCTAATGGCACTGTTGGTGGGAATGTAAATTGGTGCAGCCACTATGGAAAATAGTACGGAGGTTCCCTTAAAAAACTAAAAATAGAGCTACTATATGATCCAGCAATCCCTCTCCTGGGCATGTATCTGGAAAAGAGGAAAACTCTAATTCGAAAAGATACATGTACCCCCATGTTCATCGCAGCACTATTCACAACAGCCAAGACACAACCTAAGGGTCCATCGACAGATGAATGGATAAACATGTGGTACATATATATAATGGAATACTATATATACTGAGTAGTACGAATACTACTCAGCCATAAAAAAGAATGAAATAATCCCATTTGCAGCAACATGGATGGACCTAGAGATCACCACACTAAGTGAAGTAAGCCAGACAAAGACAAATCTCAAATGATATTGCTTATATGTGGAATCTAAAAAAATGATACAAATGAACCTATTTACCAAACAGAAATAGACTCACTGACATAGAGAACCAATTTATGGTTACCAAAGGGGAAAGAGGGGAGGAGGGATAAATTAGGAGTCTGGGATTAACAGACACACACTACTATATATAAAATAGATAACCAAGAAGGACCTACTTATAGCACAGGAAACTGTATTCAATACCTTGTAATAACCTATAATGGAAAAGAATCTGAAAAAGAATATATGTGTATGTATAAATGAATCACTGTGCTGTACATCTGAAACATTGTAAATCAACTACATTTCAGTTAAAGAAAAGGAGAAGGCTCAAGGGGAATCTGGTTGGACCCTCAGCTGACCCACACGGACACTTCTCCCCTCCAATGTGCTCCCTCACTGTGCTGCTGTGCCTGTTTCCCACAGGACTCCCCTTCCAGGATGCCCAAGCCTCAAGGGTGCAGTCCGCACGCACACCATCCTGGGAAGCGCTTTTCCAAACCAATCCCCTTTCCTTTCCTTTTTTTTTTTTTTTTTAAACATTTATTTATTTAGGCCGCGCCGGGTCTTAGTTGAAGCATGCGAGATCTCTAATGGCGGCATGCGGGGTCTTTAGTTGCGGCATGTGGGATCTAGTTCCCTAACCAGGGATCCAACCCGGGCACCTTCAGTGGGAGCGGGGAGTCCCCTCCACTGGACCACCAGGGAAGTCCCTGAAACCAATCTATTCTTCGAATTGAACACTTTGCAGTAAGTCATCCACTAACCTACCACAGCCCTGAAAAATGAAGACTCAGTGCATGACAGTGATGTGAGCCCTGGATAGTCAAGGGCAGGTGAAGGCTTTCGTTCAGGGGCAATAAAAGCACACGCCGTCTTTCATTAATCTACAACAGCTCACTCTACTCTTCATTCAGCTGACTTACCTAGTTAAGTCCCCCTCCCCATAAAGATACGAGAAGAATGGAGTATCACTATGTACTTCATTCCAAACCTGTAAAATGACTTTTATTTTCTTGGGTATGCCTCAGATAACAAAGAAAATTTTAAAATTTACATTTCCTTTATATGCTGTCCGCATACACATCTCAGGTGCTTTTGTGACTGTATTAGGTGCGGGGGTGGGGGGGGTGGG
>NW_006782267.1:2442483-2457685 GCF_000442215.2 Lipotes vexillifer | reverse complement strand
GGTGGGTGGGGGGGCAGGCGGGGAGAATGTTAATATGAAGTTGTCTTTGTCTTGTCAAAAAATAAAACAAAAACAAAAAAGAAAACTGGACTCATCTTGAAAAAACTGGGTTGCCCTACGCTTTGGGTAATCATTGGGAAAAGTCCAGAATTGTGTGCTCTTCCGGCAGAAGAATCTATAGAATATTCACACCAATCAATAATTGCTGCCTGGAAACTAACTAAGCTTCACGATCACTTTTATTTTCTGTTAATGACTGTGTAAGTACCTGAGAACGAACGGCAGGAAGTTATCACACGGCTGGCATCAACCATCATCTCTTACTCAGAGCAGCTAACAGTAAGGAAATCGTTCCTTTTACTAAAATACAGACTAGGACTTTCAAGTAAGTTGTTACACAAGTCTAATTATGTAGAACCTGCATTCCGTTCTGTCTTTCCCCCCCCCTTCCCCCCCCCCTCTAGTGTGTACACATGTGCGCGCGCGCGCGCGCGCGCACACACACACACACACACACACACACACACACTACACTTGTATATCTTCTATAGATGGAGAAGATGCTGCTTTCCTTAACCGGTAAAGACCTATTTTATTTATTTATTTATTTTTGGCTGCATTGGGTCTTCATGGCGGTGCACGGGCTTTCTCTAGTTGCGGTGAGCAGGGGCTACTCTTCGTTGCGGTGCGTGGGCTTCTCATTGCGGTGGGTTCTCTTGTTACAGAACATGGGCTCTAGGCACACGGGCTCAGTAGTTGTGGCTTGTGGGCTCTAGAGCGCAGGCTCAGTAGTTGTGGTGCACGGGCTTAGTTGCTCCACGGCATGTGGGATCTTCCCGGACCAGGGCTCGAACCCATGTTCCTTGCATTAGCAGGCAGATTCTTAACCACTGCACCACCAGGGAAGTCCCAAGACCTATTTATTTAATCAATGGTAACGTGCTCCACCAAGCACTGTCAGGCGCTTGTTCTCTAACCAAGTACAATGAAGTGCTGGTTACTCTCGGGGCAGAGTTTTGTATAAACTAGGACTCATGTGGTTGAAAAGGGTCCAAGGAACTCTGTGAGGCTGTGTGTCCAGAATCCTCCATGTGCACCTCGGATGTTCCTGTCATGAGGTCTTGGTAGAGAACACTAGCTGGCTGCCTCTTTGGTTACAGGGTAAGTACAACTGAAAACAAGCATAATTCTGGGCCTGGCTTTCAGATAATCGAAACTTATAACATTTGGAATAAAGTCCTTTTACTTTTAATCAATCTATGAGTGGGAGACTGGCTCTGATCCTTCACTTCTCCCTGTGTCCCAGCCATGTCCCTGTGTCCCTGTGTTGCCATGGTACACCGTGAGCAGGCTGTACTTCTCTGCCTCTTGACTTGGCCACGTTTTAGCCCAAGGAATGAGGTCGAAGTGGCACTGTGCCAGTCCTAAGCCCAGGATTCAAGATGCCTTGTGTGTTTCCACTTGCTCTTGCAACTCTGCCAATGCCAGGAGAATGAGATGCCTGGGCTTGCCTACTGGTCCCAAGAGAAGAATGGGAGGCACTTGCAGCAGAGCCCTCCTCAAGCCAAGACCAGATAAGCCAACCCTCAGCTGATCAGCAGACTTGGGAAACATCATAAATCATACCTGTTCTAAGCCACTACACGTGGGGATGGTTTGTTATGCGGTATTAACTAACTGATATATCATGAAATCAGTATCAGGCAGGTTTGGTTTACGGCACTAATTGGTAGCGGTCTATGTGATTAGTTTATTTTTAAATGTGATATAACAATACAATCATGTTACTCAATATAATCTTGAGAGAATCCTAATAGAAACAGATTAGCTTTTCAGTCGAACGGCTCTATATTCATTCACAGGGCATGTTCCCTCATCTTTCAGAGCCTCAGTTTGGGCATTTATAAAGCCAGGAGTATCATACTTACCTTGAAGAGTAGGAGTTAAAGGGTAAAGTATGTAGTTTACCCAGCATATGGTAGAACAGTAAATGTTAGCTTTTTTTTTTTTTTTTTTTTGGCCATGCTGTGCGGCCTGAGGGATCTTAGTTCCCTGACCAGGGATGGAACCCGCGCCCCCTGCAGTGGAAGCGCGAAGTCCTAACCATTGGACCACCAGGGAAGTCCCTTAGCTATTCTTTTTATTCAGTACAATGTGCAAGAGAAAGTCTATTTTACACTTGAGTCAGTATTTGTATTCCATGATTTTTTTCATCTTTTAATTTTTTGCTCATTTTCTTCTGGTTTCACTTACATAACTCCTCTCTTTTCCTTGCCTTAGGTCTTTTGAAAAATTCAAGTACAAAATCTGCCATTCTTTTTGCCCAGTGCCCAAAAGGGATGATTTATCAAAAGCGGTAAGTCCCACTGAGCTATTTATATTGCTCTGGACACAAGTTTCATGTTATGGACAAATTTTCAAACATTAAGTTCTTTTGAAAGAAAATCAAGCATAGAAGATCATTAAATGTCCTCCTTAAAAAGTGAACATTTTTTTCTCTCCCCTCTCTTCCATAAACTCCTTCAAATAAGTATTTGATATAATTGAGATGTTTTCTAATTAAACCCATCATCCACTCTGTGTAAAGCAATGACAACAAGAAAATGCTTGCCTTCCTTTCTGTTGTAGCTACAGAAGTTATTTCACTTTGCAAAGGATCGTCAAATGATTTTGCCAGGAGCAAGCAACCTTTTTCTGGAAAGGGCCAGATAGTACATATTTTCAGCTTTGTGAGCCATATGGTCTCTGGTGCAACTATTCAACTCTGCGGTTGTAGCACAAAAGCAGCCATAGACAATATGTAAACGAATAGGTATGGCTGTGTGCTAATAAGAGTTTGTATACAAAAGCAGGTGGGCCATAGTTTGCAGACAGCTACTATAAACTGTAAGACAAAAGTCATGCTGATATTAATGCAAAATGAGCCACACTAAAGTTCAGATATTTTCTTTACTATAATATCCGTACTATATGTAAATATCTCTTGGGCTCGCTTTTAAATATCAGAACTTTTTAAAGGTTTTGTGTAGGACAATCATAAGGTTGGGTTTTATTCATGGTATCTATCCTCATGGTCCAAAGTTCCCCAACACTTGCAGGACAGAGTATCTTAGTTTCAATCCTGCCGGCAGGCTGATTTAATTCAATTTCATTCTAATTATTCTGTATAGGACATTCATTCTGCTATTTCCACAAAGATCAACATTGGGTCTATGTAGCACCAATGTAATAGTATTTCCGTCTATTTGCATGTTACTCAGTCCTGTTTTAAATGGTGACCATATTAGACAAAACATTTTTTGTTTTCCAAATAAGAACCAACAAGAATATCAAAGGAAATACATGTCCCCCCACCCCCAGCCCAATTTCATGTGGAATCTCCCCCTGGCTTCCCAAAGCTCATCATCAAGGTGCACTCTGACACCACTTTTATTTAGCTCTTCCTCGTGTTCACAGGATCTCACGCCAACCCAATAATCATTCTGGCTCACCCCCGTGAAGACTGGCTAACTAACACGCTCAGCCCATAAGAAACAAGTTAAAGAAAGGCACGCACGTCCACAGAGTTCACACGAACCCAGCTGCCCTGACACGCTATGGAAGTATTCATGTGCAAGCTGAGTTTGGTGTGCAGATGTTGGTGAACGGTTCATGAAGACCTCCACGAGAACATCAAGCCTGCCGCCGAGGGAACTAGCTAAAGGTGAATTTCTTCCAGGTTTCCATCGTTAAAAACGTTTCGTTCACTAAGATGGGTTTCAGCAATCTCACGGTGTGACCTTTATTTTATCGGGTAATTTAATCTGCCCTTAATTTCAAAGGGTGGTATTCTGAAATAAAGCTAGACTGCGCCGTGTATCCCTTTTGTGAAGCAAGATGCAGGTTCCTCTCGTCTTCAAGAAGAAATGATTTATCATGTAGCATGTGATAGATCAAGCCATAAGATTCCCTTTCATCTCTGAGCCTGTGTCTATATTCCCAGTTTTTAAGACTCTGGATTTTCTTTGACTGCCTGGATTTTGATTATCTTTGGTTTCAAACCATTCTATCCGAAAACGTTGCCAAGGTGGGCTTTGAAAAAAAATTCCAGTCCATCACTGTTAACGTAAAGAAAGACAGAGTCAAGAAATTCATGTGAAACGAGATTGCTGGTTTGGACAATGAGTATGTGTAGAAACATCAGTGTTTCTAAAAGCTCACTTCCTGATACCGTATGAAAATAAACGGATGTTTTTAATAGCAGAATTTGTGTAACGATTGTTAATACAAAGCTAAAAGCTGACACGGAACCCTTTCATCTAGGAAGCATGCTGCCTAATGTTGTGCAGGCTGAAAGACAAAGAAAAAAAAATCAAAAACCAAAAAAACGGTGCTCAATTCCCCAACGCAGAGCTTCCTGACTTAGGGTCCGAGCAGGGTGCAGACAGTCAAAAAGCCAAGGGGAGGCGGGCAGGGGGCAGACCCGAGGGCACTGATAGGTTATGAGAAAAAGAACGACACGGTCATGGCACAAATGGTCCTATCGCTGTGTGACTGTGTTCGGCGGACAGTCTGTTGCCCTGAGCCAGTGGTTCACAACGTGGGTGTGTGGGGGGGAGGGGGAGGTTATTTTGCTCACCAGAGGACATCTGGTAATATCTAGAGACACTTTTGGTTGTCACCACTAGAAGGGGGTGCTACTGGCATCTAGCGGATATAGAGGATGCTTAGGAGGCTACTACACATCCTACAGGACACAGGGCAGCCCCACACCAAAGAACGGTCTGGTCCTAAATGCAGTAGTGCTGAGACTGAAAAACCCTGTCTGGCCTTGGAGGGTACTTGGGGGTCCTGTAGTGAACTGGAGAGCACCAGCTCTCTCTAGGGACAGCAGCTCGAAGGTTCCAGCTGATGTGGGCATGTGGGAACCTTCCATGCAGGAAGAGAACCAAACAAAGGACTGAGATTTATTCAGGATATGATGGAATGACTTCAAATTATCTTTAGAGCCAGATGAGAAGAATTAAAATATCTTAAGACTTGTTGCCAGAAGGACAACACAAGGAAAGCCAACTTCTTTCAACCTAAATCAGATGAAAGAAATGGGTAATGAAAAGGGGAGAGGGGAGGGAGACGGATGGACTGGGAGTTTGGGGTTGGTAGATGCAAACTATTACTTTTAGAATGGATAAACAACAAGGTCCTACTGCAGAGCACAGGGAACTATACTCAACACCCTGTGATAAACCATAATGGAAAAGAATACAAAAAAAGAACGTCTCTGCGTGTAGAACTGGGTCACTTTGCTGCACAGCAGAGATTGGCGCACATTGTAAATCAGCTATACTTCAATTAAAAAAAAGAGTGATAAAAAAAAAGAAATGGGTAATGAACTGGATTCAGGGTCACAGGTTGACACGGTGATTCTAAAACAAAGGATATCCATGGAGGCACAGGGCATACACCCTGGCTGACAGCAGCCTCCCTGTCCTACACCCCGGGTCAAATCCCTAACCCAGAAGCTACCATGTTAACATCCTCAGTCAACCCATGATGGAAACTCAGTTGAGTTAATAAATGAATTTCACAGCGTTCTTTTGTTTTAAATTTAGGAACACATTTAGTAAGTGTAGTGACAATCTGGGTATGTGATTGAAAGCATTTTTGATTTTTAAGAGTATTTTGGCATTTTAGAAAATGGACATGTTTGCTTAGTCAGTAAATATTTGTCAAATGATTAAATGTATTAGCTTTTTTTAAAAAAAAATGATTTATTTATTTATGGCTGCTTTGGGTCTTCGATGCTGCATGCCGGCTCTCCCTAGCTGTGGCGAGCGGGGGCTACTCTTCGTTGCAGTGCGCAGGCTTCTCACTGTGGTGGCTTCTCTTGTTGCGGAGCACAGACTCTAGGCGCCGCAGGCTTCAGTAGCTGTGGCACGTGAGCTCAGTAGTTGTGGCTCGCGGGCTCTAGAGCGCAGGCTCAGTAGTTGTGGTGCACGGGCTTAGTTGCTCTGCGGCATGTGCGATCTTCCTGGACCAGGGCTCGAACCCGTGTCCCTTGCATTGGCAGGCGGATTCTTAACCACTGTGCCACCAGGGAAGTCCCTGTATTAGGCTTTTGATTCAAATTTTAAACGTGAAATTGACTTGACACTTGTGATTGTAAATCGAAAAGTATAACAGAATTTAACTGTTTGGTAAATAGTATTGGACTCTTAAGGTGAACTTTCAATTCTCTAAATAAGTATGGATACTCCAGATATTTAACAGGCTCAACCACTGAAATGTTTAAATGGTAAAAGTCTAAATAATGTAAAGTTCTAATGGTAATAAGTTGAAACATTTAAGTGGTAATACGTTGAAACATTAAGTTTAAGTGGTAATGAACTTGAATAAATTAATGCACGTATTAGATTTACAAAAGTTATTTAAGTTTTTAAAAAAGATTTTGCCTATTAGGGTTGTAAGTTCGCCCAGCTAGATAGATACTTGAATGGTTAAACAGAAAACAGAATATATTAACTTTATAAATGTAGATTACAATGTATAAAGAATTTTAGCTAATTAAATTTAGAAATGAGAGCAATTGTTTGAGTTTAGATTGTTTAACTTAAATTAATTCAACACTAATCAAAACCCTCTGTAAAATTATTTGTTCTTATTATATACAAAAATGGTACTTGAATTATAAGCAGAAAAAGAATATTTGTAAGTTGAACTTAAACCTTGAGGGATATTTTGACTTTTGTCACTTAAATAAGTTAATTATCAATTTAAAGCCTACAAAACTGTATATAGCCCTTTAGGGTGGGAGGGAGGGAGACGCAAGAGGGAAGAGATATGGGGATATTGTTATGAAGCAGAAATTGTGAACCACCATTGCTTTACACCATTGTAAAGCAATTATACTCCAATAAAGATGTTAAAAAAAACAAACAAAAGAAAAATGCCAGCCTTAGACATTAAAAAAATCATTAATAACAACCCAACTGGTCTTTTAGCAATCAAGAAATAATGTTAACTATTGAGCAAAGGTGATATGTCAGAAAGGTGCACAACTTTCCAGGTTCCAAAGGTACAGGATTTCTGGAGCCAATCCTATGTACCCCATTTGCCTCAAGGAAACTGCAAAGCAGAGTTTGTAGCCCCTGGACAGATAAGGCAATGGTGCTGACTAGAATCATTTCTGGAAGCTCTGTTACCATTAAACAGAATATAAGAATGTTAGCTCTGAAGGACCCTTCTCCCCAGGGCTGAAATGGCCAGGACACCCACTGTGGAGGACATTTCCAACAGGGTTACTCATACACTCTCCCCCGTCTGTTAATTTGTTAGGGTTCATTCTACAATACTTTCCAATTTTTATATAGCAGTTTCTACAGACCTCAGTGAGTTCCTTTTCTGCATGAGTAGATGAGCAAAGAGGTGCCATGAAGCAAAGTATATGGCGACGACGCACTTATGAGAACTGTCTGACAGTGTTGGGTAGGGGAGCGCGTTTTTGAGTACAGGAGGGGAAAGTGAAGGCTGGCATCTACTTTTTCCTCTAATTTCCTATCATTTGAAAATGATACCAAGACTATGCTCTGCAGTTCCATGATGTGCAGCTGTTAAAAGAGGCATATGATTTTCTTTTTTTTTCCTGCTCTGAATTTAGACAATGTATCAAGATGACCTATGAGGACACCTCATAACAGCTAGAATCGGTATTTAGACAGAACTGATGACAGGATAGTAAGCTGAAAATAAAAGCGAACCCCTTTTTATCTTATTACCTAAAAAAAAATAAAACAAAACAAAACCCAGGAAGCTCTCAATTTAGCGCTAAACCAAACAGCACCATCTGCTGGCTGTTTGCTAATAAGTGTTATCTAATCAGGGCCGCCGAACAAAGGTAATGGATGGGAGAAAAGGGAGAAGCGGGCTCCCTCCCCACTCTTGCCTCGGTGTCCTGGGACTCCCTGTCACAGGCCCTCTGCAACACAAAGATGACAAGGCTTGCTTCTAAGAGCAAGCATCCCCATTTCCGCTGGGACCCGTTTTTTCCCCTTTCCTTGGATTCAGCTTGGCCATCAACAAATACATTTCTGGGCTTCCCTGGTGGCGCAGCGGTTGGGAGTCTGCCTGCTAATGCAGGGGACACGGGTTCGAGCCCTGGTCTGGGAGGATCCCACATGCCGCGGAGCGACTGGGCCCGTGAGCCACAACTACTGAGCCTGCGCGTCTGGAGCCTGTGCTCCGCAACAGGAGAGGCCGCGATAGTGAGAGGCCCGCGCACCGCGATGAAGAGTGGCCCCCACTTGCCACAGCTAGAGGAAGCCCTCGCACAGAAACAAAGACCCAACACAGCAAAAATAAATAAAATTAATTTAAAAAAGATAAATACGTTGAAAATTGTTTAAAAAACAAAAACAAAAACAAACAAAAAAAAACAAATACATTTCTAAGCAAACAAAGATTCCGCTTAACTTCTTGATTTTCTTTTTCCACTCCTGTTCTTTTCAGTAAAGAGATTAACTACAAGCTCACCAACCAATCAACGCAAATACACTGAGACTTTGAATCTTTCACTGAAGCTCCAAAAGGAAGGCCTGGGTAGAAGGAGGTGAAGGTAACTAAGGTGCAGCTAATTTAGCACCAAGCAGGCCGTTTCTACCCACTGGCTTCATGTTTCAATTCATATGGCATCAGGACTAGCTCTCAGCTGAGATGATACTGCTGGGCTTTTTGACTGTCTTGCCATTTCCACAGATGAGCTGGCCTGAACAAGATTTATATTTTAATCAAATACAAATCCACATGAAACCGTCTTTTTCAGAGTTTCTTTTCCTGTGTAAGGAAGTGAAATGAAGGAAAACACTGACCTGACTGATCAGATTCACCACTCCAAAGAAGCTCAAATGTCATCACCATGGCAACAGAACGGTCAGGGTCCACCCTGTATCTTCCCTCAGACTGGAAACTGCGTAGCGCCCTCACTAATGAAGGAACGTGGTGAACACACTAAAAACAGGGAGTCTGGGGCTATGAGGAAGGGTCTTAAGCCTGATCAGCTTCATGAAACATTCTATCCTGTCTTTAGTTTCCTTTCTCCAAATTAAATTAGCCTCTGAGGACCTGCTTTGCATAAAGGATTTGCTCACTTGCTGGCTTACTCTGTGCTTTCAGAAGGATCCCATGTTATTGAGCCCTTTGTTCTGGGAAATGACAGGGATCATTTCTACTTTGGAACCCAAACTGGGCAAATCTCAGGCGAAGTGATGCAGAAGGTCAGTCCAGGGTACATAGCGGGGGGTAATTTTAACATATTAAGAAGGTATGCAAAAGATCCTCTATTCGTTAGAAGATCATTTATTGAAAATTCTGAAGGAGTTTCTGACTAAACTCTTCCAAGGCTGGTGTTTATGTAGGCAATCAATTAGCTTTAGAACTCAGGAGAAATGTCCCTTTCATCAATCATGTGCCTGATATTTGAGTTCCTTTTGAGGGAAAATTAACCTACACAGCTAGTCTAAACCCCTTCATTTTATCATAATTAACCATTTCTTTTTATCCATTCTTAAAATTGTAGAAAATGGCTCAAAAGTATCTTCCTTAAGATTCTTTTTACGTCTTAAAAACCTAGCTTTCTCACAAGGAGGCTGATTTGCCAAAAGCTAATTTTTCAAGAAGCCAAATACACCAAATCTACCCATTGTAGGTTTAATCACTTTAATAGTTTTGAGTGGAATGTTGGATTTTAGTGATTGATATATATTTTCTGAAATGTAAGTAAATTAAGGGCAGCATAAGAATTCTAAAAATGCTAGAAGTCTGGCAAAAGAGAAATACTGTAAAATTCCCATATGGAAAACTTTTTTTTTTTTTTTTGCGGTACGCGGGCCTCTCACTCTTGTGGCCTCTCCCGTTGCAGAGCACAGGCTCCGGACGCGCAGGCTCAGCGGCCACGGCTCACGGGCCCAGCCGCTCCGCGGCACGTGGGATCTTCCCGGACCGGGGCACGAACCCGCGTCCCCTGCATCGGCAGGCTGACTCTCAACCACTGCGCCACCAGGGAAGCCCTGGAAAACTATTTTTACTTAAAAAATTGGCCAATATATATAAAGACTGTTTCGGCTACTTCTGATTTCAGTCTGGATTTTTTACAACACACTCCCTGGGGCTTCCCTGGTGGCGCAGTGGTTGAGAGTCCGCCTGCCGAGGCAGGGGACACGGGGTCGTGCCCCGGTCCGGGAAGATCCCACATGCCGCGGAGCGGCTGGGCCGGTGAGCCATGGCCGCTGAGCCTGCGTGTCCGGAGCCTGTGCTCTGCAACGGGAGAGGCCACAACAGTGAGAGGCCCACGTACCGTAAAAAAATAAGAAGAATACAGTATCTAAAAGACACTCCCTGTTTTTTTCTAATTTAAACCATTTATCTAGTTTTTAATGGACTATCAGTCATTCCCTACTACATCTAGCAATTAAAAAAAAAATTAAAATTGTAAATTAAATTAAACTTTAATTAAATAAGTACGAGTAAAATTTAAAATACAAATTAAAAGGCAGATCAGATAAGTCAGCATTTAAAATAAAAAATGAAGTTGAAATTTAATTCAAAGTATTGACATTTAAATCCAAAAGCAAATATTCATAAATTGCCAAACAGTTCTATCATAGGGTTTGATTATACACACACACACACACACACACACACACACACACACACACACACATATAATTTTCTTTAAACAGTTGAGATTTGACAATGGGAGGTAAAATCATGCAAAGAAGTGGAAAGGGGGTATGGTGGTAACCCAGGAAGGACATATGAAGAGTTGAGTGAATGGTAGCTCAATTTTGAAATACATTAACTATAAGCATGTAATTGGACATGAAGGATTACAAAAATAAACTGGTTAAGACAACGAAAAATGCTGAAAGATGACTGCCAAACCAAAATATTTAATTTTAAACTGAAAAATGACCAATTCTGATATTCTGATTATTGATAATGAAATAATACATTTCTGAACATATTATATTTTATTAATTATTAAACTGACTGTATAGAAAATGTACATGTAACCCATCATCAGATGCTACGGTTGAATAGTTGTGTTAAAGCTGTTTAGATACTCCTTGGAACGCTCTAATGCCATCTTTTAATAAATCAGGACATTTATATATTAGCTTTAGGTGACTGGACTGAGAATCACTGTGTGTGCGTGCATACATAACTATGTGTGTATTTACGTGTGCAGGTTTTAAATTTAGCTATTTCTTACCTCTCCTCCTTTAATCATTGTGTTCTGACCAGTGCAGAGAATAGCAACTCTAATGATTTTTCCATTTTAGATGCTATGATTCTACTAATGCAGCCTCAGAGTACATTGTTTAGTCCCAAAGTCACACTGTGCCTCGTATCAGAGCTTTTAGTCAACTGATACCGCCAATTATTTTTTGCTAGAACTGATGTAAATTCAAATCGCCCTGATTCTACTGTTGTGCGGTTGAACTTTCCTGAACTTAAGCACTAGATTTTTTTCCTGGTTACATTTTATCTTGTTTTACACACTACACTGTATTGTTTGTTGTGTATTAGTTAAGTCTGTGATTTCTACCTCCCCCTCAGTCCTTTGCTCCATTTTGGCCTAAGGTAGCCTGTAACAAATCTGTCACTGAAGAGTGATACATACTTGCTGAACACACTTGTCCTGTCCCCAGAGCAAATACCTCTAATACCTTCCAAGATTCCATTTATCCAACCCTTTGAAATTAATATTTTCATCTCTCCTGCCCTCATTTATTTGAAGTTCAATTATTGAAACATAAGAAAAATGCACCTACAAATGGCATTTTAGTAAAAACTTAATTAATGAACAAATTATGCCAAGTTAATTAAAAACTGAGATGAAAACAATCTGATAAAATCATTAATCTTCCTGAAAGTGTTTAATTAAAGCATAGAGTATATCTTCATTAATATGAATGCCACAAATATATGTTACAGTGATAGCTACATAATCAACTAACTCTAAGTTTTAGGCAGCTATCTAAAATAACAAAAAGAAAGTTTAAATTATTTATATTTTATTGGGGATTTGGGTATATTTCAATGGTGCATATATCCAGCATTCTGAGAACTCACGCTCACTCTAAACAAGATAACAATAAAGAATCAAACCATAAAGAGAAGAAAACTTCAAAACCTCAACAATAAAGAAGAGACAACTTCTCTTCTTCAATTCTTGAAGAAGAGAAGAAATCAAAAGTTTGGAGTGACCTTCCCCATCCCAAACTCAGAATTCTAAAGGACACTAAGAAATTACGGATTTACTGAGGGAATTCTTCTCAAGTCTCTTGAATAGCTCTTCCACATGTCAGCAAAATCCTTCTTGGAAATAATTATGGCCTCAACTCTAAAACCTGATAAACTTAAGAAAAAGTTTTAGTGGCCACTGTCACTCATAAACTTCAAAATGAAACATTAAAATAAAGTAACAAATAGAATATTGTAATGCTTTGAAATAAAAATAATCCCCAATCCGGGATGATCTCTTTCAGAAATATTAGGAAAGCTCAGTCAATGGAAATCCATTGACGTAGCATTGTATATTCTAATGAGAAAGAGATCATGTGAACATTTCAAGAGATAACAAAAGATATTTGATAAAAATGAATGTGTACTTCCTTAAAGAATTAAAGAAAAATAGAAATAGTGCCCATTAAGATGTCACTGAAGACCGGTCTTACCCTGAAAGCTAACAGCCACGCCCTAGCACATCACTGTCTGGAGCTTTCTGTGACGACGGAAATGTTTTCTACCTGTGCTGACCCATATAGTAGCCACTAGCAACTTATGGCTACTGAGTACTTGACACGGACATTGTGACTGCAGAACTGAATTTTAATTTCATTTTTATCCATTTAAAATTAAAAAGCCACATGTGCTAGCGGCCATTATAAAGCACAGTACAGCCCTAGGGGGTGTTTCTTTGTTCAAGGTGGGAGGGAGGGCAATAATGTACAGTGTAACCGTTATTTTTGATAGTTTAGCAGTTGCTGTTATCAATTATTAAGACATTTTTTAAAAACAAAACGTTTTTAAAAAGCTATAATTTTATGTAGATAGTATAATTTTCTATCTAAGCAATTAAAAGGAGTTAACTTTAAAAATATAGACTTAATTAAGATTGTGTAAAAGGGAGAGAGAAAAGGTAAATTTACAAAAGTCTGTAGCACTGATCTCCAACAGCAATACTGACACGCTGAAAATGGTGGAAAGATAATGCCGTTCACCACAGCAACCAGAAAAAAGAAACACCATCGCTATCTATTAGAGAACATGAGAAGAATATAATATGGCTTATCCAGAAAACAAGAGCATAAGTCTATCAAAGAATATCCTACACATATCTTGGGGGGCGCTTTTCTTCCAGATTTTCAGACTAACACTAACCTTTCAGGCCACAGAAGAAGAAAACTAACACTGAGTTATGCTAGATGTTTTCTCTATCGCTGCTCATTGCAGCAGAACAACTGGATTCAATACTTATTTTGCACCTCATTTTTTTATTTTTTATTTTTTGCGGTACTCGGGCCTCTCACTGTTGTGGCGTCTCCTGTTGCGGAGCACAGGCTCCGGACGCGCAGGCTCAGGGGCCATGGCTCACGGGCCCAGCCGCTCCGCGGCACGTGGGATCTTCCCGGACCGGGGCACGAACCCGTGTCCCCTGCCTCGGCAGGCGGACTCTCAACCACTGCGCCACCAGGGAAGCCCCTGCACCTCATTTTTATGGATAAAGAAACTGAGGCACAAGACACAGAGCTAATAAATGGCCAACCTGGGGCTTAACTCGTTCTCCAAAGCCAGTCTCCACGGCATGAAAACATGTCTATTCACTTTCTCACCTTTTCCCCACAATATCTGTCCTATTTCTTTCAGATATCTGCACATCTGATTTTTAAAATTTTTATTTTATTTTGGAGCAGAGTTGATTAACAATGTTGTATTAGTTTCAGGTGTACAGCATAGTGACTTAGTTATACATATACATGCATCTATTCTTTTTCAAATTCTTTTCCCATTTAGGTTATTACAGAATATTGAGCAGAGTTCCCTGCGCTAGGTCCTTGTTGATTTTCTGTTTTATGTATAGTAGTGTGAATATGTTAATCCCAAACTCCCAAATTATCCCTCCCCCGCCACCTTTCCCCTTTGGTAACCAGAGGTTTGCTTTCTACGTCTATGAGTCTGTTTCTGTTTTGTAAATAAGTTCATTTGTATCTTTTTTTTAGATTCCGCATATAAGCAATATCATATGATATTTGTCCTTCTCACCTTTTCCCCCCAATATCTGTCCAATTTATTTTAGATATCTGTGCATCTGATTTAGAATGCCTCATTTGGGATCACAGAGGGCATGAAGGCATAAAAGCACAAGAAACTCCTGATAACTGTTGCAAACATCAACTGAAAAAAGGAGTTTAGTGTTGATGCAGGGTATAAGCAGGCCCAGTTCACATATAGGTCAGTAGCTGACGCTGAAGCTGTTTTTTTGGAGCAGGGAATCCATGTTCCATGAAACGCCAATTATACTGAAGACACAGAACTCCGAGCGTGATTATTAATGCATGTGCTGGAACCTACATGTCTAAGTGAGGGCTGGTCCTTGGGAAGAGCCATCTTGGAAGTGCAGGTGTAAATTCTAATTAAGCTAAACTCGTTCAAGAATTTCTGAATTACTCTTTTAAAAGTTCCTCCAGAGCCAGTGTACAAGTAACAATAAAATTAGCCTTATAGATTTTCTGTGAGAAAATAACAAAGCCAATATTGTGAAGAAAACAAATAAAATTTATGAGGAATACCTTTAAAAATGACTTTAACTTGAATTCTGGTACTTCCGGAAGAGCAGCTTTGATTCGAAGAGAATATGGAGGCAGTCAAAGGCTTTCCCCAAATTCGGAAGGGGGCTTCCAGGAGCCTTCGTGGGCTTTAGAGATTGGTGGCTTTGGCTCTCGATTACATCTAAGTCCACTTCAAATCTCAACAACTTTTATTTTCTTTGCTAAAGTGGTATAATTCTAACTACTCCTCTGTTTGGCGTGAATGGTCTTGAAACTGTCTTCCAGCTCTAGAATGCTTTGAATCTTAGGAAGAAGCAAACTGTAATGGGATTTTTTTGAGGTCCTGAATGGCAGTGAGCAGTGGGGCAGGGGGTGGGGATGGAGCAGGAGAAAAT
>NW_006782267.1:2440646-2441293 GCF_000442215.2 Lipotes vexillifer | reverse complement strand
GGGAGGGGGGAGGGAGAGAGAGAGAGATGGGGGGAAAGATGACCAGGCAGGAGTTGGGAGTGTGGAAGGATAGAGAATGGGGATTATAGAGCATGCGTATGAGAAGAGATGCTCTATAATTAACTGAGCTGTAGGAAGGGCTAGTTGGGTGGGGAAAGATGAGCAAGGCAGATTGGAAAGAAAGGAGGAAGAGGGAGAATGCGGGTCAAGAAACCACACATTAGACATTTCCCAGCATCGGACACCAAAGACTACCCGACTCAGATGTGCTTGACTGCTACGTAGTGTGGGAGAGGGGAGGGGAAGGGAAGCAAGGAGGCAGGGAGTATCCATGCATTTCTATATACTGGTCAGGTCCAGTACTCATTAAACTGAGTCATGAATGAATGATTTGTTTTGACATATCACACTGAGATCCTCAGGATGGAAGCACAGCATTAAGTGTTATAAAAGAGAATATTTCTGACATTAATGAAGGCCCTGCACCAGACAGAGACACTATAAATCTCCTTCTACCTGTCAGGGGAGTGAGACCCTGCAAGGTAGCCTTGGCCTCCCTGAAGACCCGCAATCCTCTGGATTCCTTACTGTGGATAATGGGACCCAATAATGCCAGCCTGTATATTCAGGTTGATTCAAAAGCAAGT
>NW_006782267.1:2438431-2440636 GCF_000442215.2 Lipotes vexillifer | reverse complement strand
GAGAGCTGTCTTCTGCTAATTAAATCAGCAATAGCTTCAAGGGTTCTTAAACCTCAGGTTCCTACACAAACAACTCCTGACAGGTAGACAATGGAGGAAGCCTATTCTCTTTTGAACAGCTGTGAGTTAGAAGGGCCAGATGGAAGGAAGAGATTCAATTCGCACAGTAATTGTCCAGATTATCTAAAGGCATTAAGGCTTGCCCTCTACTCCCTCTCCATCAACATGAAGAAGGGTTTCCAAGAGCCTTAACCCCCAAGGCTAAGCAAAACACCAGTTTTTTCCCAAAGCAGAATGCCAACAATAAATTGCACTCACAGAGCGATTTTGCCTTTTTTCAAGATGCCTTTCTACTATCCTGTTTGATCTCGGTAATATTACGAGGTAGGCGCAGGCAAGTTTTCCAAATGAGGACACAGATGTTCTAAAAGATGAAGTGATTAACCTCAGGCCACACCAAACAAGTTAGTTACAGAATCCAGACAGAGCTCAGAAGACTTGAGGTCTATTCCAATATTCACGACAGCCAGAATATCCAATTTCAGGCTTCTCACCGGAATTAGACTTTAATTTAAGTTTATTTGAATTAAGGTCTTGCAAAGGTGGTGAGAAAGGAGCAACCAATTTAACCCCATACAATTACTGAGCACCTAGAATGTTCTAGATGCTATTTTTGTGGTTAGGTTACAATAAACTAGATGCAGTCCCTATCTTTAAAACAAAGTGTTTAGGGCTTCCCTGGTGGCGCAGTGGTTGACAGTCCGCCTGCCGATGCAGGGGACACGGGTTCGTGCCCCGGTCCGGGAGGATCCCCCATGCCGCGGAGCGGCTGGGCCCGTGAGCCATGATGGCCGCTGAGCCTGCGCGTCCGGAGGCTGCGCTCCGCCACGGGAGAGGCCACAACGGTGAGAGGCCCGCGTACCGCAAAACAAAAAAACAACAACAAAAACATACTGTTTAGCCTGGGAGACAAGAAAACAGGGAAATAAACAATTAAATGAGTTAGATTTTTCCAGGTGGAGAAGGTGGCAATGGGAATACCAGTCCATTCACTTATTTTCAATTATATACTCAATAAATTTACATTAAGCAGTCACCATGTGCCATGCACTGTGCAGCCATGTGCTGAGGACACAGAGATGGAAAGGTACATGATTCCTTCTCTCCAGAATCTAGGAAATACATATGTAACGGCCAAATGCTGTGCAATGAGGTTATGTCTAGGGCAGAGATAGACGCACGTATGAGAAGCAATGGAATCACAGAGAAAGGAACTGAAAATCTACCTGGGGAGTGTGAGACGCTTCCACTGAGCATGCGTATGAGTAGAGATTATCTGTACTTAACTGAGCTGCAAGAAGGGCAAGTTGGGTGGGGGAAGAGCAAGGGAGACTGATTGGAAAGGATGGGAGACGAGGGAGAATTTGGAATCTGACCCCGAAACTTCTAACACCCCGTCTTGCCCTTATGAAACTTATCACGTAGCCAGAACAGGCCATATGAACAGAGAACGACAGTAAGCCGTGCTAAGTGCTGCTGTGTTTGCGAAGTGCTGTGCTAACACATCCTCTAGCAACTCCTTCTGCGTGAGCACGTGAGGAAGCACTGCAGTGCTGAGGACTGAGCTGGCCCTTGGAGCACGACCAAGTCTATCAGGGGGAGAAGGCAGAAAGCCATTTCAGGCAGATGAGAACAAAGAAACAAAGTCTCCAAAGCATGAACATGCTTGGTGATACGGACTGGGAAGTCTGGAAACAGGATCTGAGATTCGATTGAATAGAAGAACGGAACAGGAGGCAGGAAAGCGAAAGCTGTAGAACATATGGGACCTGGGAAACTGGCAACGTAAGTGAAGAGAGAGGGGCGGAAGATGGCTCGCAAGTTTCCAGCTTCACTGGCTGAGCGGCTGGAGAAGCATTCATGGAGGTAAGAGACACAGAGAGGAATGGTTTGGGGGTGAGGCCGGCAGAATAATGGCCCCCAAAGGTGTCCATGCCCTCATCCCTAGCAACTATGAGTATGTTAGCTTGTATGGCAGAGGGGGTTTGGCAGATGTGATTAAATTACGAATCTTGAGATAAAGAGATTCTTTTGGATTCTGGAGATTATTCAGATGGACCCAGTGTAATTACAAAGGTCTTTGAGGAGAGAGGTAGGAGAGTCAGAGGCGGGGAAAGAGATGATAGAAGCAGAAGTGAATGAAAG
>NW_006782267.1:2438135-2438354 GCF_000442215.2 Lipotes vexillifer | reverse complement strand
GGAGGGGGAGAGAGAGAGATTGATTTGAAGATGCTTTGCTGCTGGCATTGAAGATGGAGGAAGGTGTCATGAGCTAAGGGACACAGGTGACCACTAGAAGCTAGAAAAGGCAAAAGGCAACAGATTCTCCCCCAGATCCTCCATTAGGAAGTCAGGAATGATTCTGGACTTTTTCCATTGTTTTAAGCCACTAAATCTGTGGGAATCTGGTACAGCATC